>NW_026989025.1:0-41025 GCF_030222135.1 Aotus nancymaae
AGCTCCCAGAATAGACGTGTTTCTAAGTCGCTGAATCTAAACATAGATTCAACTCCCTTAGGTGAACGAACACACAGCACAGCAGTTTGAAAGAAATGTTTTATTTGAGTTTTAGACGCAGTCTTATTGCTATTTCTTAGAGGCCGGTATTTTGCTGGGAATGTCTGTTTTAGAATCTGCACAAAAATCTTTTCTAAACTGCTGCATAGAAACAACAGTTTATCTCAATAAGCTGAAGGCACACAGTGACAACCATTCTGTTAGATGGCTCCGTGTTTGTTTTAGAACCAGATATTTCACTTTAAACCTTATACTCCAGTACACTCTGGAATATGCAAATGCAGCTCCTGGAAGAAACGTGTTTCTTACTCGCTGAATCTGAACATATACTCAAGACTCTTAGGTGAATGAACACAGAGCAGAGCATTTTGAAGAAAACGTTTCTTCTATGTTATAGATGCAGTCTTACTGCTACTTCTTTTAGGCTGGTGTTTTGCTGCAAATGTTGATTTTAGAATTTGCATATAAAGGGTTTCTAAACTGCTGCCTAGGAAGAGCAGATTAACCCTTTAAGTTGAATGCACACATTCACAACCATTCTGTTAGATAGCTCCGTTTTGGTTTTAGAAACAGATATTTCTCTTTACAGCATTTACTCCCATACACTCTGGTATATCGAAATGCAGCTCCTAGAATAAACGTGTTTCAAACTCGCTGAATCCAAACATAGATTCAACGACCTTTGGTGAACGAACACACTGCAGAGCAGTTTGAAAGAAACGTTCCCTCTGAGTTTTAGACGCAGTCTTACTGCTATTTCTTATAGGCCGGTATTTTGCTGGAAATGTCTGTTTGAGAATCTACACAGAAATGTTTTCTAAACTGCTGCATACAAACAGCAGTTTAGCTCAGTAAGTTGAATGCACACATTGACAACCATTCCATTAGATCATCCGTTTTTCTTTTGGAACGAGACATTTGTCTTTACATCTTATACTCCAGTATACTCTGGAATAGGCAAACACAGCTCCTGGAAGAAACGTGTTGCTAACTAGCTGAATCTGAACATATATTCAAGTCTCTTATATGAATGAACACACAGCAGAGCAGTTTGAAAACAGTTTCTTCCATGTTAAAGATGCAGTCTTACTGCTATTTCCTATAGGCTGGTGTTTTGCTGGAAAGGTCTGTATGAGAATTTGCATATAAAGGGTTTCTAAAGTGCTGCATGAGAAGAGCAGTTTACCTCTTTAAGCCGAAGGCACACATTCACAACCACTCTGCTAGATAGATCCATTTTGGTTTTAGAAACAGATATTTCTCATTACAGCATATACTCCCATTCATTCTGGAATATCCAAAGACAGCTCCTAGAATAAACGTGTTTCTATCTCGCTGAATCTAAACATAGATTCAACTCCCTTAGGTCAAAGAACACATGGCCGAGCAGTTTGAAAGAAACGTTTCTTCTGAGTTTTAGACGCAGTCTTAATGCTCTTTCTTATACATGCCGGTACTGGGCCGGAAAGGCCTGTTTTGAGACCTTGCACAGAAAGTGTTTGCAGACTGCTGAATCCACACACGGGTTTAACTCTGGAAGTTGAGTGCACACATTGACAACCGTTCTGTTAGATAGCTGGGTTTTGGATTTAGAAGCAGATATTTCACTGTGCTTACTGCTGTTTCTTCCATATGGCGGTAATGGGCTGAAAACGCCTGTTTTGGGACTCTAAAGAGAAAGTGTTTGCAGACTGCTGAATCCACACACGGGTTTAACTCTGGAAGTTGAGTGCACACATTGACAACTGTTCTGTCAGATAGCTGCGTTTTGGATTTAGAAGCAGATATTTCCCTGTGCTTCCTGCTGTTTCTTCCATATGCCGGTAACGGGCTGAAAACGCCAGTTTTGGGACTCTGCAGAGAAGGTGTTTGCAGACTGCTGAATCCACACACAGGTTTAACTCTGGAAGTTGAGTGCACACATTGACAACCGTTCTGTTAGATAGCTGCGTTTTGGATTTAGAAGCAGATATTTCCCTGTGCTTACTGCTGTTTCTTCCATATGCCGGTAATGGGCTGAAAACGCCTGTTTTGGGACTCTGCAGAGAAAGTGTTTGCAGACTGCTGAATCCACACACGGGTTTCACTCTGGAAGTTGAGTGCACACATTGACAACCGTTCTGTTAGATAGCTGCGTTTTGGATTTAGAAGCAGATATTTCCCTGTGCTTACTGCTGTTTCTTCCATATGCCGGTAATGGGCTGAAAACGCCTGTTTTGGGATTCTGCAGAGAAAGTGTTGGCAGACTGCTGAATCCACACACGGGTTTAACTCTGGAAGTTGAGTGCACACATTGACAACCGCTCTGTTAGATAGCTTCATTTTGGATTTAGAAGCAGATATTTCCCTGGGCTTACTGCTGTTTCTTCCATATGCCGGTAATGGGCTGAAAATGCCTGTTTTGGGACTCTGCAGAGAAAGTGTTTGCAGACTGCTGAATCCACACACGGGTTTAATTCCGGAAGTTGAGTGCACACATTGACAACCGTTCTGTTAGATAGCTGCGTTTTGGATTTAGAAGCAGATATTTCCCTGGGCTTACTGCTGTTTCTTCCATATGCCGGTAATAGGCTGAAAACGCCTGTTTTGGGACTCTGCAGAGAAAGTGTTTGCAGACTGCTGAATCCACACACGGGTTTAACTCCGGAAGTTGAGTGCACAGATTGACAACCGTTCTGTTAGATAGCTGCGTTTTGGATTTAGAAGCAGATATTTCCCTGGGCTTACTGCTGTTTCTTCCATATGCCGGTAATGGGCTGAAAACGCCTGTTTTGGGACTCTGCAGAGAAAGTGTTTGCAGACTGCTGAATCCACACACGGGTTTAACTACGGAAGCTGAGTGCACACATTGACAACCGTTCTGTTAGAAAGCTGCGTTTTGGATTTAGAAGCAGATATTTCCCTGTGCTTACTGCTGTTTCTTCCATATGCCGGTAATGGGCTGAAAACGCCTGTTTTGGGACTCTGCAGAGAAAGTGTTTGCAGACTTCTGAATCCACACACGGGTTTAACTCTGGAAGTTGAGTGCACACATTGACAACCGTTCTGTTAGATAGCTGCGTTTTGGATTTAGAAGCAGATATTTCCCTGTGCTTACTGCTGTTTCTTCCATAGGCCGGTAATGGGCTGAAAACGCCTGTTTTCGGACTCTGCAGAGAAAGTGTTTGCAGACTGCTGAATCCACACACGGGTTTAACTCTGGAAGTTGAGTGCACACATTGACAACCGTTCTGTTAGATAGCTGCGTTTTGGATTTAGAAGCAGATATTTCCCTGGGCTTACTGCTGTTTCTTCCATATGCCGGTAATGGGCTGAAAACGCCTGTTTTGGGACTCTGCAGAGAAAGTGTTTGCAGACTGCTGAATCCACACACGGGTTTAACTCTGGAAGTTGAGTGCACACATTGACAACCGTTCTGTTAGATAGCTGCGTTTTGGATTTAGAAGCAGATATTTCCCTGGGCTTACTGCTGTTTCTTCCATATGCCGGTAATGGGCTGAAAACGCCTGTTTTGGGACTCTGCAGAGAAAGTGTTTGCAGACTGCTGAATCCACACACGGGTTTATCTCTGGAAGTTGAGTGCACGCATTGTCAACCATTCAGTTAGATAGAGCTGCCTTTTGGTTTTAGAAGCAGTTATTTCTCCTTACAGCATATACTCTCATTCACTCTGGAATATCCAAACGCAGCTCCTAAAAGAAACGGGTTTCTAAGTATAATCAGATATTTCTCTTTACATCTTGTACCCCAGTACACTCTGATATATGCATTCGCAGCTCCTGGAAGAAACGTGTTTGTAACTCGCTGAATCTGAGCATATATTGAAGTCTCTTAGGTGAATGAACACACAGCACAGGAGTTTGAAAAAAACATTTCTTCCATGCTATAGATGCACTGTTACTTCTATATCTTTTAAGCTGGTGTTTTCCTGGAAATGTTGGTTTTAGAATTTCCATATAAATGGTTTGTAAACTGCTGCTTAAGTGGAGCAGTTTAATTCGTTAAGTTGAATGCCCTCATTCACAATCATTCTGTTAGCTAGCTCCGTTTTGGTTTTAGAAGCCTGTGTTTCTAGTTACAGCATATACTCCCATTCATTCTGGAATAGCCAAACGCAGCTCCCAGAATAGACGTGTTTCTAAGTCGCTGAATCTAAACATAGATTCAACTCCCTTAGGTGAACGAACACACAGCACAGCAGTTTGAAAGAAATGTTTTATTTGAGTTTTAGACGCAGTCTTATTGCTATTTCTTAGAGGCCGGTATTTTGCTGGGAATGTCTGTTTTAGAATCTGCACAAAAATCTTTTCTAAACTGCTGCATAGAAACAACAGTTTATCTCAATAAGCTGAAGGCACACAGTGACAACCATTCTGTTAGATGGCTCCGTGTTTGTTTTAGAACCAGATATTTCACTTTAAACCTTATACTCCAGTACACTCTGGAATATGCAAATGCAGCTCCTGGAAGAAACGTGTTTCTTACTCGCTGAATCTGAACATATACTCAAGACTCTTAGGTGAATGAACACAGAGCAGAGCATTTTGAAGAAAACGTTTCTTCTATGTTATAGATGCAGTCTTACTGCTACTTCTTTTAGGCTGGTGTTTTGCTGCAAATGTTGATTTTAGAATTTGCATATAAAGGGTTTCTAAACTGCTGCCTAGGAAGAGCAGATTAACCCTTTAAGTTGAATGCACACATTCACAACCATTCTGTTAGATAGCTCCGTTTTGGTTTTAGAAACAGATATTTCTCTTTACAGCATTTACTCCCATACACTCTGGTATATCGAAATGCAGCTCCTAGAATAAACGTGTTTCAAACTCGCTGAATCCAAACATAGATTCAACGACCTTTGGTGAACGAACACACTGCAGAGCAGTTTGAAAGAAACGTTCCCTCTGAGTTTTAGACGCAGTCTTACTGCTATTTCTTATAGGCCGGTATTTTGCTGGAAATGTCTGTTTGAGAATCTACACAGAAATGTTTTCTAAACTGCTGCATACAAACAGCAGTTTAGCTCAGTAAGTTGAATGCACACATTGACAACCATTCCATTAGATCATCCGTTTTTCTTTTGGAACGAGACATTTGTCTTTACATCTTATACTCCAGTATACTCTGGAATAGGCAAACACAGCTCCTGGAAGAAACGTGTTGCTAACTAGCTGAATCTGAACATATATTCAAGTCTCTTATATGAATGAACACACAGCAGAGCAGTTTGAAAACAGTTTCTTCCATGTTAAAGATGCAGTCTTACTGCTATTTCCTATAGGCTGGTGTTTTGCTGGAAAGGTCTGTATGAGAATTTGCATATAAAGGGTTTCTAAAGTGCTGCATGAGAAGAGCAGTTTACCTCTTTAAGCCGAAGGCACACATTCACAACCACTCTGCTAGATAGATCCATTTTGGTTTTAGAAACAGATATTTCTCATTACAGCATATACTCCCATTCATTCTGGAATATCCAAAGACAGCTCCTAGAATAAACGTGTTTCTATCTCGCTGAATCTAAACATAGATTCAACTCCCTTAGGTCAAAGAACACATGGCCGAGCAGTTTGAAAGAAACGTTTCTTCTGAGTTTTAGACGCAGTCTTAATGCTCTTTCTTATACATGCCGGTACTGGGCCGGAAAGGCCTGTTTTGAGACCTTGCACAGAAAGTGTTTGCAGACTGCTGAATCCACACACGGGTTTAACTCTGGAAGTTGAGTGCACACATTGACAACCGTTCTGTTAGATAGCTGGGTTTTGGATTTAGAAGCAGATATTTCACTGTGCTTACTGCTGTTTCTTCCATATGGCGGTAATGGGCTGAAAACGCCTGTTTTGGGACTCTAAAGAGAAAGTGTTTGCAGACTGCTGAATCCACACACGGGTTTAACTCTGGAAGTTGAGTGCACACATTGACAACTGTTCTGTCAGATAGCTGCGTTTTGGATTTAGAAGCAGATATTTCCCTGTGCTTCCTGCTGTTTCTTCCATATGCCGGTAACGGGCTGAAAACGCCAGTTTTGGGACTCTGCAGAGAAGGTGTTTGCAGACTGCTGAATCCACACACAGGTTTAACTCTGGAAGTTGAGTGCACACATTGACAACCGTTCTGTTAGATAGCTGCGTTTTGGATTTAGAAGCAGATATTTCCCTGTGCTTACTGCTGTTTCTTCCATATGCCGGTAATGGGCTGAAAACGCCTGTTTTGGGACTCTGCAGAGAAAGTGTTTGCAGACTGCTGAATCCACACACGGGTTTCACTCTGGAAGTTGAGTGCACACATTGACAACCGTTCTGTTAGATAGCTGCGTTTTGGATTTAGAAGCAGATATTTCCCTGTGCTTACTGCTGTTTCTTCCATATGCCGGTAATGGGCTGAAAACGCCTGTTTTGGGATTCTGCAGAGAAAGTGTTGGCAGACTGCTGAATCCACACACGGGTTTAACTCTGGAAGTTGAGTGCAGACATTGACAACCGCTCTGTTAGATAGCTTCATTTTGGATTTAGAAGCAGATATTTCCCTGGGCTTACTGCTGTTTCTTCCATATGCCGGTAATGGGCTGAAAATGCCTGTTTTGGGACTCTGCAGAGAAAGTGTTTGCAGACTGCTGAATCCACACACGGGTTTAATTCCGGAAGTTGAGTGCACACATTGACAACCGTTCTGTTAGATAGCTGCGTTTTGGATTTAGAAGCAGATATTTCCCTGGGCTTACTGCTGTTTCTTCCATATGCCGGTAATAGGCTGAAAACGCCTGTTTTGGGACTCTGCAGAGAAAGTGTTTGCAGACTGCTGAATCCACACACGGGTTTAACTCCGGAAGTTGAGTGCACAGATTGACAACCGTTCTGTTAGATAGCTGCGTTTTGGATTTAGAAGCAGATATTTCCCTGGGCTTACTGCTGTTTCTTCCATATGCCGGTAATGGGCTGAAAACGCCTGTTTTGGGACTCTGCAGAGAAAGTGTTTGCAGACTGCTGAATCCACACACGGGTTTAACTACGGAAGCTGAGTGCACACATTGACAACCGTTCTGTTAGAAAGCTGCGTTTTGGATTTAGAAGCAGATATTTCCCTGTGCTTACTGCTGTTTCTTCCATATGCCGGTAATGGGCTGAAAACGCCTGTTTTGGGACTCTGCAGAGAAAGTGTTTGCAGACTTCTGAATCCACACACGGGTTTAACTCTGGAAGTTGAGTGCACACATTGACAACCGTTCTGTTAGATAGCTGCGTTTTGGATTTAGAAGCAGATATTTCCCTGTGCTTACTGCTGTTTCTTCCATAGGCCGGTAATGGGCTGAAAACGCCTGTTTTCGGACTCTGCAGAGAAAGTGTTTGCAGACTGCTGAATCCACACACGGGTTTAACTCTGGAAGTTGAGTGCACACATTGACAACCGTTCTGTTAGATAGCTGCGTTTTGGATTTAGAAGCAGATATTTCCCTGGGCTTACTGCTGTTTCTTCCATATGCCGGTAATGGGCTGAAAACGCCTGTTTTGGGACTCTGCAGAGAAAGTGTTTGCAGACTGCTGAATCCACACACGGGTTTAACTCTGGAAGTTGAGTGCACACATTGACAACCGTTCTGTTAGATAGCTGCGTTTTGGATTTAGAAGCAGATATTTCCCTGGGCTTACTGCTGTTTCTTCCATATGCCGGTAATGGGCTGAAAACGCCTGTTTTGGGACTCTGCAGAGAAAGTGTTTGCAGACTGCTGAATCCACACACGGGTTTATCTCTGGAAGTTGAGTGCACGCATTGTCAACCATTCAGTTAGATAGAGCTGCCTTTTGGTTTTAGAAGCAGTTATTTCTCCTTACAGCATATACTCTCATTCACTCTGGAATATCCAAACGCAGCTCCTAAAAGAAACGGGTTTCTAAGTATAATCAGATATTTCTCTTTACATCTTGTACCCCAGTACACTCTGATATATGCATTCGCAGCTCCTGGAAGAAACGTGTTTGTAACTCGCTGAATCTGAGCATATATTGAAGTCTCTTAGGTGAATGAACACACAGCACAGGAGTTTGAAAAAAACATTTCTTCCATGCTATAGATGCACTGTTACTTCTATATCTTTTAAGCTGGTGTTTTCCTGGAAATGTTGGTTTTAGAATTTCCATATAAATGGTTTGTAAACTGCTGCTTAAGTGGAGCAGTTTAATTCGTTAAGTTGAATGCCCTCATTCACAATCATTCTGTTAGCTAGCTCCGTTTTGGTTTTAGAAGCCTGTGTTTCTAGTTACAGCATATACTCCCATTCATTCTGGAATAGCCAAATGCAGCTCCCAGAATAGACGTGTTTCTAAGTCGCTGAATCTAAACATAGATTCAACTCCCTTAGGTGAACGAACACACAGCACAGCAGTTTGAAAGAAATGTTTTATTTGAGTTTTAGACGCAGTCTTATTGCTATTTCTTAGAGGCCGGTATTTTGCTGGGAATGTCTGTTTTAGAATCTGCACAAAAATCTTTTCTAAACTGCTGCATAGAAACAACAGTTTATCTCAATAAGCTGAAGGCACACAGTGACAACCATTCTGTTAGATGGCTCCGTGTTTGTTTTAGAACCAGATATTTCACTTTAAACCTTATACTCCAGTACACTCTGGAATATGCAAATGCAGCTCCTGGAAGAAACGTGTTTCTTACTCGCTGAATCTGAACATATACTCAAGACTCTTAGGTGAATGAACACAGAGCAGAGCATTTTGAAGAAAACGTTTCTTCTATGTTATAGATGCAGTCTTACTGCTACTTCTTTTAGGCTGGTGTTTTGCTGCAAATGTTGATTTTAGAATTTGCATATAAAGGGTTTCTAAACTGCTGCCTAGGAAGAGCAGATTAACCCTTTAAGTTGAATGCACACATTCACAACCATTCTGTTAGATAGCTCCGTTTTGGTTTTAGAAACAGATATTTCTCTTTACAGCATTTACTCCCATACACTCTGGTATATCGAAATGCAGCTCCTAGAATAAACGTGTTTCAAACTCGCTGAATCCAAACATAGATTCAACGACCTTTGGTGAACGAACACACTGCAGAGCAGTTTGAAAGAAACGTTCCCTCTGAGTTTTAGACGCAGTCTTACTGCTATTTCTTATAGGCCGGTATTTTGCTGGAAATGTCTGTTTGAGAATCTACACAGAAATGTTTTCTAAACTGCTGCATACAAACAGCAGTTTAGCTCAGTAAGTTGAATGCACACATTGACAACCATTCCATTAGATCATCCGTTTTTCTTTTGGAACGAGACATTTGTCTTTACATCTTATACTCCAGTATACTCTGGAATAGGCAAACACAGCTCCTGGAAGAAACGTGTTGCTAACTAGCTGAATCTGAACATATATTCAAGTCTCTTATATGAATGAACACACAGCAGAGCAGTTTGAAAACAGTTTCTTCCATGTTAAAGATGCAGTCTTACTGCTATTTCCTATAGGCTGGTGTTTTGCTGGAAAGGTCTGTATGAGAATTTGCATATAAAGGGTTTCTAAAGTGCTGCATGAGAAGAGCAGTTTACCTCTTTAAGCCGAAGGCACACATTCACAACCACTCTGCTAGATAGATCCATTTTGGTTTTAGAAACAGATATTTCTCATTACAGCATATACTCCCATTCATTCTGGAATATCCAAAGACAGCTCCTAGAATAAACGTGTTTCTATCTCGCTGAATCTAAACATAGATTCAACTCCCTTAGGTCAAAGAACACATGGCCGAGCAGTTTGAAAGAAACGTTTCTTCTGAGTTTTAGACGCAGTCTTAATGCTCTTTCTTATACATGCCGGTACTGGGCCGGAAAGGCCTGTTTTGAGACCTTGCACAGAAAGTGTTTGCAGACTGCTGAATCCACACACGGGTTTAACTCTGGAAGTTGAGTGCACACATTGACAACCGTTCTGTTAGATAGCTGGGTTTTGGATTTAGAAGCAGATATTTCACTGTGCTTACTGCTGTTTCTTCCATATGGCGGTAATGGGCTGAAAACGCCTGTTTTGGGACTCTAAAGAGAAAGTGTTTGCAGACTGCTGAATCCACACACGGGTTTAACTCTGGAAGTTGAGTGCACACATTGACAACTGTTCTGTCAGATAGCTGCGTTTTGGATTTAGAAGCAGATATTTCCCTGTGCTTCCTGCTGTTTCTTCCATATGCCGGTAACGGGCTGAAAACGCCAGTTTTGGGACTCTGCAGAGAAGGTGTTTGCAGACTGCTGAATCCACACACAGGTTTAACTCTGGAAGTTGAGTGCACACATTGACAACCGTTCTGTTAGATAGCTGCGTTTTGGATTTAGAAGCAGATATTTCCCTGTGCTTACTGCTGTTTCTTCCATATGCCGGTAATGGGCTGAAAACGCCTGTTTTGGGACTCTGCAGAGAAAGTGTTTGCAGACTGCTGAATCCACACACGGGTTTCACTCTGGAAGTTGAGTGCACACATTGACAACCGTTCTGTTAGATAGCTGCGTTTTGGATTTAGAAGCAGATATTTCCCTGTGCTTACTGCTGTTTCTTCCATATGCCGGTAATGGGCTGAAAACGCCTGTTTTGGGATTCTGCAGAGAAAGTGTTGGCAGACTGCTGAATCCACACACGGGTTTAACTCTGGAAGTTGAGTGCACACATTGACAACCGCTCTGTTAGATAGCTTCATTTTGGATTTAGAAGCAGATATTTCCCTGGGCTTACTGCTGTTTCTTCCATATGCCGGTAATGGGCTGAAAATGCCTGTTTTGGGACTCTGCAGAGAAAGTGTTTGCAGACTGCTGAATCCACACACGGGTTTAATTCCGGAAGTTGAGTGCACACATTGACAACCGTTCTGTTAGATAGCTGCGTTTTGGATTTAGAAGCAGATATTTCCCTGGGCTTACTGCTGTTTCTTCCATATGCCGGTAATAGGCTGAAAACGCCTGTTTTGGGACTCTGCAGAGAAAGTGTTTGCAGACTGCTGAATCCACACACGGGTTTAACTCCGGAAGTTGAGTGCACAGATTGACAACCGTTCTGTTAGATAGCTGCGTTTTGGATTTAGAAGCAGATATTTCCCTGGGCTTACTGCTGTTTCTTCCATATGCCGGTAATGGGCTGAAAACGCCTGTTTTGGGACTCTGCAGAGAAAGTGTTTGCAGACTGCTGAATCCACACACGGGTTTAACTACGGAAGCTGAGTGCACACATTGACAACCGTTCTGTTAGAAAGCTGCGTTTTGGATTTAGAAGCAGATATTTCCCTGTGCTTACTGCTGTTTCTTCCATATGCCGGTAATGGGCTGAAAACGCCTGTTTTGGGACTCTGCAGAGAAAGTGTTTGCAGACTTCTGAATCCACACACGGGTTTAACTCTGGAAGTTGAGTGCACACATTGACAACCGTTCTGTTAGATAGCTGCGTTTTGGATTTAGAAGCAGATATTTCCCTGTGCTTACTGCTGTTTCTTCCATAGGCCGGTAATGGGCTGAAAACGCCTGTTTTCGGACTCTGCAGAGAAAGTGTTTGCAGACTGCTGAATCCACACACGGGTTTAACTCTGGAAGTTGAGTGCACACATTGACAACCGTTCTGTTAGATAGCTGCGTTTTGGATTTAGAAGCAGATATTTCCCTGGGCTTACTGCTGTTTCTTCCATATGCCGGTAATGGGCTGAAAACGCCTGTTTTGGGACTCTGCAGAGAAAGTGTTTGCAGACTGCTGAATCCACACACGGGTTTAACTCTGGAAGTTGAGTGCACACATTGACAACCGTTCTGTTAGATAGCTGCGTTTTGGATTTAGAAGCAGATATTTCCCTGGGCTTACTGCTGTTTCTTCCATATGCCGGTAATGGGCTGAAAACGCCTGTTTTGGGACTCTGCAGAGAAAGTGTTTGCAGACTGCTGAATCCACACACGGGTTTATCTCTGGAAGTTGAGTGCACGCATTGTCAACCATTCAGTTAGATAGAGCTGCCTTTTGGTTTTAGAAGCAGTTATTTCTCCTTACAGCATATACTCTCATTCACTCTGGAATATCCAAACGCAGCTCCTAAAAGAAACGGGTTTCTAAGTATAATCAGATATTTCTCTTTACATCTTGTACCCCAGTACACTCTGATATATGCATTCGCAGCTCCTGGAAGAAACGTGTTTGTAACTCGCTGAATCTGAGCATATATTGAAGTCTCTTAGGTGAATGAACACACAGCACAGGAGTTTGAAAAAAACATTTCTTCCATGCTATAGATGCACTGTTACTTCTATATCTTTTAAGCTGGTGTTTTCCTGGAAATGTTGGTTTTAGAATTTCCATATAAATGGTTTGTAAACTGCTGCTTAAGTGGAGCAGTTTAATTCGTTAAGTTGAATGCCCTCATTCACAATCATTCTGTTAGCTAGCTCCGTTTTGGTTTTAGAAGCCTGTGTTTCTAGTTACAGCATATACTCCCATTCATTCTGGAATAGCCAAACGCAGCTCCCAGAATAGACGTGTTTCTAAGTCGCTGAATCTAAACATAGATTCAACTCCCTTAGGTGAACGAACACACAGCACAGCAGTTTGAAAGAAATGTTTTATTTGAGTTTTAGACGCAGTCTTATTGCTATTTCTTAGAGGCCGGTATTTTGCTGGGAATGTCTGTTTTAGAATCTGCACAAAAATCTTTTCTAAACTGCTGCATAGAAACAACAGTTTATCTCAATAAGCTGAAGGCACACAGTGACAACCATTCTGTTAGATGGCTCCGTGTTTGTTTTAGAACCAGATATTTCACTTTAAACCTTATACTCCAGTACACTCTGGAATATGCAAATGCAGCTCCTGGAAGAAACGTGTTTCTTACTCGCTGAATCTGAACATATACTCAAGACTCTTAGGTGAATGAACACAGAGCAGAGCATTTTGAAGAAAACGTTTCTTCTATGTTATAGATGCAGTCTTACTGCTACTTCTTTTAGGCTGGTGTTTTGCTGCAAATGTTGATTTTAGAATTTGCATATAAAGGGTTTCTAAACTGCTGCCTAGGAAGAGCAGATTAACCCTTTAAGTTGAATGCACACATTCACAACCATTCTGTTAGATAGCTCCGTTTTGGTTTTAGAAACAGATATTTCTCTTTACAGCATTTACTCCCATACACTCTGGTATATCGAAATGCAGCTCCTAGAATAAACGTGTTTCAAACTCGCTGAATCCAAACATAGATTCAACGACCTTTGGTGAACGAACACACTGCAGAGCAGTTTGAAAGAAACGTTTCCTCTGAGTTTTAGACGCAGTCTTACTGCTATTTCTTATAGGCCGGTATTTTGCTGGAAATGTCTGTTTGAGAATCTACACAGAAATGTTTTCTAAACTGCTGCATACAAACAGCAGTTTAGCTCAGTAAGTTGAATGCACACATTGACAACCATTCCATTAGATCATCCGTTTTTCTTTTGGAACGAGACATTTGTCTTTACATCTTATACTCCAGTATACTCTGGAATAGGCAAACACAGCTCCTGGAAGAAACGTGTTGCTAACTAGCTGAATCTGAACATATATTCAAGTCTCTTATATGAATGAACACACAGCAGAGCAGTTTGAAAACAGTTTCTTCCATGTTAAAGATGCAGTCTTACTGCTATTTCCTATAGGCTGGTGTTTTGCTGGAAAGGTCTGTATGAGAATTTGCATATAAAGGGTTTCTAAAGTGCTGCATGAGAAGAGCAGTTTACCTCTTTAAGCCGAAGGCACACATTCACAACCACTCTGCTAGATAGATCCATTTTGGTTTTAGAAACAGATATTTCTCATTACAGCATATACTCCCATTCATTCTGGAATATCCAAAGACAGCTCCTAGAATAAACGTGTTTCTATCTCGCTGAATCTAAACATAGATTCAACTCCCTTAGGTCAAAGAACACATGGCCGAGCAGTTTGAAAGAAACGTTTCTTCTGAGTTTTAGACGCAGTCTTAATGCTCTTTCTTATACATGCCGGTACTGGGCCGGAAAGGCCTGTTTTGAGACCTTGCACAGAAAGTGTTTGCAGACTGCTGAATCCACACACGGGTTTAACTCTGGAAGTTGAGTGCACACATTGACAACCGTTCTGTTAGATAGCTGGGTTTTGGATTTAGAAGCAGATATTTCACTGTGCTTACTGCTGTTTCTTCCATATGGCGGTAATGGGCTGAAAACGCCTGTTTTGGGACTCTAAAGAGAAAGTGTTTGCAGACTGCTGAATCCACACACGGGTTTAACTCTGGAAGTTGAGTGCACACATTGACAACTGTTCTGTCAGATAGCTGCGTTTTGGATTTAGAAGCAGATATTTCCCTGTGCTTCCTGCTGTTTCTTCCATATGCCGGTAACGGGCTGAAAACGCCAGTTTTGGGACTCTGCAGAGAAGGTGTTTGCAGACTGCTGAATCCACACACAGGTTTAACTCTGGAAGTTGAGTGCACACATTGACAACCGTTCTGTTAGATAGCTGCGTTTTGGATTTAGAAGCAGATATTTCCCTGTGCTTACTGCTGTTTCTTCCATATGCCGGTAATGGGCTGAAAACGCCTGTTTTGGGACTCTGCAGAGAAAGTGTTTGCAGACTGCTGAATCCACACACGGGTTTCACTCTGGAAGTTGAGTGCACACATTGACAACCGTTCTGTTAGATAGCTGCGTTTTGGATTTAGAAGCAGATATTTCCCTGTGCTTACTGCTGTTTCTTCCATATGCCGGTAATGGGCTGAAAACGCCTGTTTTGGGATTCTGCAGAGAAAGTGTTGGCAGACTGCTGAATCCACACACGGGTTTAACTCTGGAAGTTGAGTGCACACATTGACAACCGCTCTGTTAGATAGCTTCATTTTGGATTTAGAAGCAGATATTTCCCTGGGCTTACTGCTGTTTCTTCCATATGCCGGTAATGGGCTGAAAATGCCTGTTTTGGGACTCTGCAGAGAAAGTGTTTGCAGACTGCTGAATCCACACACGGGTTTAATTCCGGAAGTTGAGTGCACACATTGACAACCGTTCTGTTAGATAGCTGCGTTTTGGATTTAGAAGCAGATATTTCCCTGGGCTTACTGCTGTTTCTTCCATATGCCGGTAATGGGCTGAAAACGCCTGTTTTGGGACTCTGCAGAGAAAGTGTTTGCAGACTGCTGAATCCACACACGGGTTTAACTCCGGAAGTTGAGTGCACAGATTGACAACCGTTCTGTTAGATAGCTGCGTTTTGGATTTAGAAGCAGATATTTCCCTGGGCTTACTGCTGTTTCTTCCATATGCCGGTAATGGGCTGAAAACGCCTGTTTTGGGACTCTGCAGAGAAAGTGTTTGCAGACTGCTGAATCCACACACGGGTTTAACTACGGAAGCTGAGTGCACACATTGACAACCGTTCTGTTAGAAAGCTGCGTTTTGGATTTAGAAGCAGATATTTCCCTGTGCTTACTGCTGTTTCTTCCATATGCCGGTAATGGGCTGAAAACGCCTGTTTTGGGACTCTGCAGAGAAAGTGTTTGCAGACTTCTGAATCCACACACGGGTTTAACTCTGGAAGTTGAGTGCACACATTGACAACCGTTCTGTTAGATAGCTGCGTTTTGGATTTAGAAGCAGATATTTCCCTGTGCTTACTGCTGTTTCTTCCATAGGCCGGTAATGGGCTGAAAACGCCTGTTTTCGGACTCTGCAGAGAAAGTGTTTGCAGACTGCTGAATCCACACACGGGTTTAACTCTGGAAGTTGAGTGCACACATTGACAACCGTTCTGTTAGATAGCTGCGTTTTGGATTTAGAAGCAGATATTTCCCTGGGCTTACTGCTGTTTCTTCCATATGCCGGTAATGGGCTGAAAACGCCTGTTTTGGGACTCTGCAGAGAAAGTGTTTGCAGACTGCTGAATCCACACACGGGTTTAACTCTGGAAGTTGAGTGCACACATTGACAACCGTTCTGTTAGATAGCTGCGTTTTGGATTTAGAAGCAGATATTTCCCTGTGCTTTCTGCTGTTTCTTCCATATGCCGGTAATGGGCTGAAAACGCCTCTTTTGGGACTCTGCAGAGAAAGTGTTTGCAGACTGCTGAATCCACACACGGGTTTAACTCTGGAAGTTGAGTGCACACATTGACAACCGTTCTGTTAGACAGCTGCGTTTTGGATTTAGAAGCAGATATTTCCCTGGGCTTACTGCTGTTTCTTCCCTATGCCGGTAATGCGCTGAAAACTCCTGTTTTGGGACTCTGCAGAGAAAGCGTTTGCAGACTGCTGAATCCACACACGGGTTTAACTCTGGAAGTTGAGTGTACACATTGACAACCGTTCTGTTAGATAGCTGCGTTTTGGATTTAGACGCAGATATTTCCCTGTGCTTACTGCCGTTTCTTCCATATGCCGGTATAGGGCTGAAAACGCCTGTTTTGGGACTCTGCACAGAAAGTGTTTGCAGACTGCTGAATCCACAGACCGGTTTAACTCTGAAAGTTGAGTGCACACATTGACAACCGTTCTGTTAGATAGCTGCGTTTTGGATTTAGAAGCAGATATTTCCCTGTGGTTTCTGCTGTTTCTTCCATATGCCGGTAATGGGCTGAAAACGCCTGTTTTGGGACTCTGCAGAGAAAGTGTTTGCAGACTGCTGAATCCACACACGGGTTTAACTCTGGAAGTTGAGTGCACACATTGACAACCGTTCTGTTAGATAGCTGCGTTTTGGATTTAGAAGCAGATATTTCCCTGGGCTTACTGCTCTTTCTTCCATATGCCGGTAATGGGCTGAAAACGCCTGTTTTGGGACTCTGCAGAGAAAGTGTTTGCAGACTGCTGAATCCACACACGGGTTTAACTCTGGAAGTTGAGTGCACACATTGACAACCGTTCTGTTAGATAGCTGCGTTTTGGATTTAGAAGCAGATATTTCCCTGGGCTTACTGCTGTTTCTTCCATAGGCCGGTAATGGGCTGAAAACGCCTGTTTTGGGACACTGCAGAGAAGGCGTTTGCAGACTGCTGAATCCACACACGGGTTTAACTCTGGAAGTTGAGTGCACACATTGACAACCGTTCTGTTAGATAGCTGCGTTTTGAATTTAGAAGCAGATATTTCCCTGGGCTTACTGCTGTTTCTTCCATATGCCGGTAATGGGCTGAAAACGCCTGTTTTGGGACTCTGCAGAGAAAGTGTTTGCAGACTGCTGAATCCACACACGGGTTTAACTCTGGAAGTTGAGTGCACACATTGACAACCGTTCTGTTAGATAGCTGCGTTTTGGATTTAGAAGCGGATATTTCCCTGTGCTTACTGCTGTTTCTTCCATATGCCGGTAATGGGCTGAAAACGCCTGTTTTGGGACTCTGCAGAGAAAGTGTTTGCAGACTGCTGAATCCACACACGGGTTTAACTCTGGAAGTTGAGAGCACACATTGACAACCGTTCTGTTAGATAGCTGCGTTTTGGATTTAGACGCAGATATTTCCCTGTGCTTACTGCCGTTTCTTACATATGCCGGTATAGGGCTGAAAACGCCTGTTTTGGGACTCTGCACAGAAAGTGTTTGCAGACTGCTGAATCCACAGACCGGTTTACCTCTGGAAGTTGAGTGCACACATTGACAACCGTTCTGTTAGATAGCTGCGTTTTGGATTTAGAAGCAGATATTTCCCTATGGTTTCTGCTGTTTCTTCCATATGCCGGTAATGGGCTGAAAACGCTTGTTTTGGGACTCTGCAGAGAAAGTGTTTGCAGACTGCTGAATCCACACACGGGTTTAACTCTGGAAGTTGAGTGCACACATTGACAACCGTTCTGTTAGATAGCTGCGTTTTGGATTTAGAAGCAGATATTTCCCTGTGCTTACTGCTGTTTCTTCCATATGCCGGTAATGGGCTGAAAACGCCTGTTTTGGGACTCTGCAGAGAAAGTGTTTGCAGACTGCTGAATCCACACACGGGTTTAACTCTGGAAGTTGAGTGCACACATTGACAACCGTTCTGTTAGATAGCAGCGTTTTGGATTTAGAAGCAGATATTTCCATGTGCTTACTGCTGTTTCTTCCATATGCCGGTAATGAGCTGAAAACGCCTGTTTTGGGACTCTGCAGAGAAAGTGTTTGCAGACTGCTGAATCCACACACGGGTTTAACTCTGGAAGTTGAGTGCACACATTGACAACCGTTCTGTAAGAAAGCTGCGTTTTGGATTTAGAAGCAGATATTTCCCTGGGCTTACTGCTGTTTCTTCCATATTCCAGTAAAGGGCTGAAAACGCCTGTTTTGGGACTCTGCAGAGAAAGTGTTTGCAGACTGCTGAATCCACACACGGGTTTACCTCTGGAAGTTGAGTGCACACATTGACAACCGTTCTGTTAGATAGCTGCGTTTTGGATTTAGAAGCAGATATTTCCCTGGGCTTACTGCTGTTTCTTCCATATGCCGGTAATGGGCTGAAAACGCCTGTTTTGGGACTCTGCCGAGAAAGTGTTTGCAGACTGCTGAATCCACACACGGGTTTAACTCTGGAAGTTGAGTGCACACATTGACAACCGTTCTGTTAGATAGCTGCGTTTTGGATTTAGAAGCAGATATTTCCCTGGGCTTACTGCTGTTTCTTCCATAGGCCGGTAATGGGCTGAAAACGCCTGTTTTGGGACACTGCAGAGAAGGCGTTTGCAGACTGCTGAATCCACACACGGGTTTAACTCTGGAAGTTGAGTGCACACATTGACAACCGTTCTGTTAGATAGCTGCGTTTTGAATTTAGAAGCAGATATTTCCCTGGGCTTACTGCTGTTTCTTCCATATGCCGGTAATGGGCTGAAAACGCCTGTTTTGGGACTCTGCAGAGAAAGTGTTTGCAGACTGCTGAATCCACACACGGGTTTAACTCTGGAAGTTGAGTGCACACATTGACAACCGTTCTGTTAGATAGCTGCGTTTTGGATTTAGAAGCAGATATTTCCCTGTGCTTACTGCTGTTTCTTCCATATGCCGGTAATGGGCTGAAAACGTCTGTTTTGGGACTCTGCAGAGAAAGTGTTTGCAGACTGCTGAATCCACACACGGGTTTAACTCTGGAAGTTGAGTGCACACATTGACAACCGTTCTGTTAGATAGCTGCGTTTTGGATTTAGAAGCAGATATTTCCCTGGGCTTACTGCTGTTTCTTCCATATGCCGGTAATGGGCTGAAAACGCCTGTTTTGGGACTCTGCAGAGAAAGTGTTTGCAGACTGCTGAATCCACACACGGGTTTAACTCTGGAAGTTGAGTGCACACATTGACAACCGTTCTGTTAGATAGCTGCGTTTTGGATTTAGAAGCAGACATTTCCCTGGGCTTACTGCTGTTTCTTCCATATGCCGGTAAAGGGCTGAAAACGCCTGTTTTGGGACTCTGCAGAGAAAGTGTTTGCAGACTGCTGAATCCACACACGGGTTTAACTCTGGAAGTTGAGTGCACACATTGACAACCGTTCTGTTAGATAGCTGCGTTTTGGATTTAGAAGCAGATATTTCCCTGGGCTTACTGCTGTTTCTTCCATATGCCGGTAATGCGCTGAAAACGCCTGTTTTGGGACTCTGCAGAGAAAGCGTTTGCAGACTGCTGAATCCACACACGGGTTTAACTCTGGAAGTTGAGTGCACACATTGACAACCGTTCTGTTAGATAGCTGCGTTTTGGATTTAGAAGCAGATATTTCCCTGGGCTTACTGCTGCTTCTTCCATAGGCCGGTAATGGGCTGAAAACGCCTGTTTTGGGACTCTGCAGAGAAATGTTTGCAGACTGCTGAATCCACACACGGGTTTAACTCTGGAAGTTGAGTGCACACATTGACAACCGTTCTGTTAGACTGCTGCGTTTTGGATTTAGAAGCAGATATTTCCCTGTGCTTACTGCTGTTTCTTCCATATGCCGGTAATGGGCTGAAAACGCCTGTATTGGGACTCTGCAGAGAAAGTGTTTGCAGACTGCTGAATCCACACACGGGTTTAACTCTGGAAGTTGAGTGCACACATTGACAACAGTTCTGTTAGATAGCAGCGTTTTGGATTTAGAAGCAGATATTTCCCTGTGCTTACTGCTGTTTCTTCCATATGCCGGTAATGAGCTGAAAACGCCTGTTTTGGGACTCTGCAGAGAAAGAGTTTGCAGACTGCTGAATCCACACACGGGTTTAACTCTGGAAGTTGAGTGCACACATTGACAACCGTTCTGTAAGAATGCTGCGTTTTGGATTTAGAAGCAGATATTTCCCTGGTCTTACTGCTGTTTCTTCCATATGCCAGTAAAGGGCTGAAAACGCCTGTTTTGGGACTCTGCAGAGAAAGTGTTTGCAGACTGCTGAATCCACACACGGGTTTACCTCTGGAAGTTGAGGGCACACATTGACAACCGTTCTGTTAGATAGCTGCGTTTTGGATTTAGAAGCAGATATTTCCCTGTGGTTTCTGCTGTTTCTTCCGTATGCCGGTAATGGGCTGAAAACGCCTGTCTTGGGACTCTGCAGAGAAAGTGTTTGCAGACTGCTGAATCCACACACGGGTTTAACTCTGGAAGTTGAGTGCACACATTGACAACCGTTCTGTTAGATAGCTGCGTTTTGGATTTAGAAGCAGATATTTCCCTGTGCTTACTGCTGTTTCTTCCATAGGCCGGTAATGGGCTGAAAACGCCTGTTTTGGGACTCTGCAGAGAAAGCGTTTGCAGACTGCTGAATCCACACACGGGTTTAACTCTGGAAGTTGAGTGCACACATTGACAACCGTTCTGTTAGATAGCTGCGTTTTGGATTTAGAAGCAGATATTTCCCTGTGCTTACTGCTGTTTCTTCCGTATGCCGGTAATGGGCTGAAAACGCCTGTTTTGGGACTCTGCAGAGAAAGTGTTTGCAGACTGCTGAATCCACACACGGGTTTAACTCCGGAAGTTGAGTGCACAGATTGACAACCGTTCTGTTAGATAGCTGCGTTTTGGATTTAGAAGGAGATATTTCCCTGGGCTTACTGCTGTTTCTTCCATATGCCGGTAATGGGCTGAAAACGCCTGTTTTGGGACTCTGCAGAGAAAGTGTTTGCAGACTGTTGAATCCACACACGGGTTTAACTCTGGAAGCTGAGTGCACACATTGACAACCGTTCTGTTAGAAAGCTGCGTTTTGGATTTAGAAGCAGATATTTCCCTGTGCTTACTGCTGTTTCTTCCATATGCCGGTAATGGGCTGAAAACGCCTGTTTTGGGACTCTGCAGAGAAAGTGTTTGCAGACTGCTGAATCCACACACGGGTTTAACTCTGGAAGTTGAGTGCACACATTGACAACCGTTCTGTTAGATAGCTGCGTTTTGGATTTAGAAGCAGATATTTCCCTGGGCTTACTGCTGTTTCTTCCATATGCCGGTAATGGGCTGAAAACGCCTGTTTTGGGACTCTGCAGAGAAAGTGTTTGCAGACTGCTGAATCCACACACGGGTTTAACTCTGGAAGTTGAGTGGACACATTGACAACCGTTCTGTTAGATAGCTGCGTTTTGGATTTAGAAGCAGATATTTCCCTGGGCTTACTGCTGTTTCTTCCATAGGCCAGTAAAGGGCTGAAAACGCCTGTTTTGGGACTCTGCAGAGAAAGTGTTTGCAGACTGCTGAATCCACACACGGGTTTAACTCTGGAAGTTGAGTGCACACATTGACAACCGTTCTGTTAGACAGCTGCGTTTTGGATTTAGAAGCAGATATTTCCCTGGGCTTACTGCTGTTTCTTCCATAGGCCGGTAATGGGCTGAAAACGCCTGTTTTGGGACTCTGCAGAGAAAGTGTTTGCAGACTGCTGAATCCACACACGGGTTTAACTCTGGAAGTTGAGTGCACACATTGACAACCGTTCTGTTAGATAGCTGCGTTTTGGATTTAGAAGCAGATATTTCCCTGTGCTTACTGCTGTTTCTTCCATATGCCGGTAATGGGCTGAAAACGCCTGTTTTGGGACTCTGCAGAGAAAGTGTTTGCAGACTGCTGAATCCACACACGGGTTTAACTCTGGAAGTTGAGTGCACACATTGACAACCGTTCTGTTAGATAGCAGCGTTTTGGATTTAGAAGCAGATATTTCCATGTGCTTACTGCTGTTTCTTCCATATGCCGGTAATGAGCTGAAAACGCCTGTTTTGGGACTCTGCAGAGAAAGTGTTTGCAGACTGCTGAATCCACACACGGGTTTAACTCTGGAAGTTGAGTGCACACATTGACAACCGTTCTGTAAGAAAGCTGCGTTTTGGATTTAGAAGCAGATATTTCCCTGGGCTTACTGCTGTTTCTTCCATATTCCAGTAAAGGGCTGAAAACGCCTGTTTTGGGACTCTGCAGAGAAAGTGTTTGCAGACTGCTGAATCCACACACGGGTTTACCTCTGGAAGTTGAGTGCACACATTGACAACCGTTCTGTTAGATAGCTGCGTTTTGGATTTAGAAGCAGATATTTCCCTGGGCTTACTGCTGTTTCTTCCATATGCCGGTAATGGGCTGAAAACGCCTGTTTTGGGACTCTGCCGAGAAAGTGTTTGCAGACTGCTGAATCCACACACGGGTTTAACTCTGGAAGTTGAGTGCACACATTGACAACCGTTCTGTTAGATAGCTGCGTTTTGGATTTAGAAGCAGATATTTCCCTGGGCTTACTGCTGTTTCTTCCATAGGCCGGTAATGGGCTGAAAACGCCTGTTTTGGGACACTGCAGAGAAGGCGTTTGCAGACTGCTGAATCCACACACGGGTTTAACTCTGGAAGTTGAGTGCACACATTGACAACCGTTCTGTTAGATAGCTGCGTTTTGAATTTAGAAGCAGATATTTCCCTGGGCTTACTGCTGTTTCTTCCATATGCCGGTAATGGGCTGAAAACGCCTGTTTTGGGACTCTGCAGAGAAAGTGTTTGCAGACTGCTGAATCCACACACGGGTTTAACTCTGGAAGTTGAGTGCACACATTGACAACCGTTCTGTTAGATAGCTGCGTTTTGGATTTAGAAGCAGATATTTCCCTGTGCTTACTGCTGTTTCTTCCATATGCCGGTAATGGGCTGAAAACGTCTGTTTTGGGACTCTGCAGAGAAAGTGTTTGCAGACTGCTGAATCCACACACGGGTTTAACTCTGGAAGTTGAGTGCACACATTGACAACCGTTCTGTTAGATAGCTGCGTTTTGGATTTAGAAGCAGATATTTCCCTGGGCTTACTGCTGTTTCTTCCATATGCCGGTAATGGGCTGAAAACGCCTGTTTTGGGACTCTGCAGAGAAAGTGTTTGCAGACTGCTGAATCCACACACGGGTTTAACTCTGGAAGTTGAGTGCACACATTGACAACCGTTCTGTTAGATAGCTGCGTTTTGGATTTAGAAGCAGACATTTCCCTGGGCTTACTGCTGTTTCTTCCATATGCCGGTAAAGGGCTGAAAACGCCTGTTTTGGGACTCTGCAGAGAAAGTGTTTGCAGACTGCTGAATCCACACACGGGTTTAACTCTGGAAGTTGAGTGCACACATTGACAACCGTTCTGTTAGATAGCTGCGTTTTGGATTTAGAAGCAGATATTTCCCTGGGCTTACTGCTGTTTCTTCCATATGCCGGTAATGCGCTGAAAACGCCTGTTTTGGGACTCTGCAGAGAAAGCGTTTGCAGACTGCTGAATCCACACACGGGTTTAACTCTGGAAGTTGAGTGCACACATTGACAACCGTTCTGTTAGATAGCTGCGTTTTGGATTTAGAAGCAGATATTTCCCTGGGCTTACTGCTGCTTCTTCCATAGGCCGGTAATGGGCTGAAAACGCCTGTTTTGGGACTCTGCAGAGAAAGTGTTTGCAGACTGCTGAATCCACACACGGGTTTAACTCTGGAAGTTGAGTGCACACATTGACAACCGTTCTGTTAGACTGCTGCGTTTTGGATTTAGAAGCAGATATTTCCCTGTGCTTACTGCTGTTTCTTCCATATGCCGGTAATGGGCTGAAAACGCCTGTATTGGGACTCTGCAGAGAAAGTGTTTGCAGACTGCTGAATCCACACACGGGTTTAACTCTGGAAGTTGAGTGCACACATTGACAACAGTTCTGTTAGATAGCAGCGTTTTGGATTTAGAAGCAGATATTTCCCTGTGCTTACTGCTGTTTCTTCCATATGCCGGTAATGAGCTGAAAACGCCTGTTTTGGGACTCTGCAGAGAAAGAGTTTGCAGACTGCTGAATCCACACACGGGTTTAACTCTGGAAGTTGAGTGCACACATTGACAACCGTTCTGTAAGAATGCTGCGTTTTGGATTTAGAAGCAGATATTTCCCTGGTCTTACTGCTGTTTCTTCCATATGCCAGTAAAGGGCTGAAAACGCCTGTTTTGGGACTCTGCAGAGAAAGTGTTTGCAGACTGCTGAATCCACACACGGGTTTACCTCTGGAAGTTGAGTGCACACTTTGACAACCGTTCTGTTAGATAGCTGCGTTTTGGATTTAGAAGCAGATATTTCCCTGTGGTTTCTGCTGTTTCTTCCGTATGCCGGTAATGGGCTGAAAACGCCTGTCTTGGGACTCTGCAGAGAAAGTGTTTGCAGACTGCTGAATCCACACACGGGTTTAACTCTGGAAGTTGAGTGCACACATTGACAACCGTTCTGTTAGATAGCTGCGTTTTGGATTTAGAAGCAGATATTTCCCTGTGCTTACTGCTGTTTCTTCCATAGGCCGGTAATGGGCTGAAAACGCCTGTTTTGGGACTCTGCAGAGAAAGCGTTTGCAGACTGCTGAATCCACACACGGGTTTAACTCTGGAAGTTGAGTGCACACATTGACAACCGTTCTGTTAGATAGCTGCGTTTTGGATTTAGAAGCAGATATTTCCCTGTGCTTACTGCTGTTTCTTCCGTATGCCGGTAATGGGCTGAAAACGCCTGTTTTGGGACTCTGCAGAGAAAGTGTTTGCAGACTGCTGAATCCACACACGGGTTTAACTCCGGAAGTTGAGTGCACAGATTGACAACCGTTCTGTTAGATAGCTGCGTTTTGGATTTAGAAGGAGATATTTCCCTGGGCTTACTGCTGTTTCTTCCATATGCCGGTAATGGGCTGAAAACGCCTGTTTTGGGACTCTGCAGAGAAAGTGTTTGCAGACTGCTGAATCCACACACGGGTTTAACTCTGGAAGCTGAGTGCACACATTGACAACCGTTCTGTTAGAAAGCTGCGTTTTGGATTTAGAAGCAGATATTTCCCTGTGCTTACTGCTGTTTCTTCCATATGCCGGTAATGGGCTGAAAACGCCTGTTTTGGGACTCTGCAGAGAAAGTGTTTGCAGACTGCTGAATCCACACACGGGTTTAACTCTGGAAGTTGAGTGCACACATTGACAACCGTTCTGTTAGACAGCTGTGTTTTGGATTTAGAAGCAGATATTTCCCTGGGCTTACTGCTGTTTCTTCCCTATGCCGGTAATGCGCTGAAAACGCCTGTTTTGGGACTCTGCAGAGAAAGCGTTTGCAGACTGCTGAATCCACACACGGGTTTAACTCTGGAAGTTGAGTGCACACATTGACAACCGTTCTGTTAGATAGCTGCGTTTTGGATTTAGACGCAGATATTTCCCTGTGCTTACTGCCGTTTCTTCCATATGCCGGTATAGGGCTGAAAACGCCTGTTTTGGGACTCTGCACAGAAAGTGTTTCCAAACTGCTGAATCCACAGACCGGTTTACCTCTGAAAGTTGAGTGCACACATTGACAACCGT
This sequence comes from Aotus nancymaae, assembly GCF_030222135.1. Lineage (NCBI taxonomy): Eukaryota > Metazoa > Chordata > Mammalia > Primates > Aotidae > Aotus > Aotus nancymaae. Next base: position 25,807 of record NW_026989025.1, read on the forward strand.
TCTGTTAGATAGCTGCGTTTTGGATTTAGAAGCAGATATTTCCCTGTGGTTTCTGCTGTTTCTTCCATATGCCGGTAATCGGCTGAAAACGCCTGTTTTCGGACTCTGCATAGAAAGTGTTTGCAGACTGCTGAATCCACACACGGGTTTAACTCTGGAAGTTGAGTGCACACATTGACAACCGTTCTGTTAGATAGCTGCGTTTTGGATTTAGAAGCAGATATTTCCCTGTGGTTTCTGCTGTTTCTTCCATATGCCGGTAATGGGCTGAAAACGCCTGTTTTGGGACTCTGCAGAGAAAGTGTTCGCAGACTGCTGAATCCACACACGGGTTTCACTCTGGGAGTTGAGTGCACACATTGACAACCGTTCTGTTAGATAGCTGCGTTTTGATTTTAGAAGCAGATATTTCCCTGTGCTTACTGCTGTTTCTTCCATATGCCGGTAATGGGCTGAAAACGCCTGTTTTGGGATTCTGCAGAGAAAGTGTTGGCAGACTGCTGAATCAACACACGGGTTTAACTCTGGAAGTTGAGTACACACATTGACAACCGTTCTGTTAGATAGCTGCATTTTGGATTTAGAAGCAGACATTTCCCTGGGCTTACTGCTGTTTCTTCCATATGCCGGTAAAGGGCTGAAAACGCCTGTTTTGGGACTCTGCAGAGAAAGTGTTTGCAGACTGCTGAATCCACACACGGGTTTAACTCTGGAAGTTGAGTGCACAGATTGACAACCGTTCTGTTAGACAGCTGCGTTTTGGATTTAGAAGCAGATATTTCCCTGGGCTTACTGCTGTTTCTTCCATATGCCGGTAATGCGCTGAAAACGCCTGTTTTGGGACTCTGCAGAGAAAGCGTTTGCAGACTGCTGAATCCACACACGGGTTTAACTCTGGAAGTTGAGTGCACACATTGACAACCGTTCTGTTAGATAGCTGCGTTTTGGATTTAGAAGCAGATATTTCCCTGGGCTTACTGCTGCTTCTTCCATAGGCCGGTAATGGGCTGAAAACGCCTGTTTTGGGACTCTGCAGAGAAAGTGTTTGCAGACTGCTGAATCCACACACGGGTTTAACTCTGGAAGTTGAGTGCACACATTGACAACCGTTCTGTTAGACTGCTGCGTTTTGGATTTAGAAGCAGATATTTCCCTGTGCTTACTGCTGTTTCTTCCATATGCCGGTAATGGGCTGAAAACGCCTGTTTTGGGACTCTGCAGAGAAAGTGTTTGCAGACTGCTGAATCCACACACGGGTTTAACTCTGGAAGTTGAGTGCACACATTGACAACAGTTCTGTTAGATAGCAGCGTTTTGGATTTAGAAGCAGATATTTCCCTGTGCTTACTGCTGTTTCTTCCATATGCCGGTAATGAGCTGAAAACGCCTGTTTTGGGACTCTGCAGAGAAAGAGTTTGCAGACTGCTGAATCCACACACGGGTTTAACTCTGGAAGTTGAGTGCACACATTGACAACCGTTCTGTAAGAATGCTGCGTTTTGGATTTAGAAGCAGATATTTCCCTGGTCTTACTGCTGTTTCTTCCATATGCCAGTAAAGGGCTGAAAACGCCTGTTTTGGGACTCTGCAGAGAAAGTGTTTGCAGACTGCTGAATCCACACACGGGTTTACCTCTGGAAGTTGAGTGGACACATTGACAACCGTTCTGTTAGATAGCTGCGTTTTGGATTTAGAAGCAGATATTTCCCTGTGGTTTCTGCTGTTTCTTCCATATGCCGGTAATGGGCTGAAAACGCCTGTCTTGGGACTCTGCAGAGAAAGTGTTTGCAGACTGCTGAATCCACACACGGGTTTAACTCTGGAAGTTGAGTGCACACATTGACAACCGTTCTGTTAGATAGCTGCGTTTTGGATTTAGAAGCAGATATTTCCCTGTGCTTACTGCTGTTTCTTCCATAGGCCGGTAATGGGCTGAAAACGCCTGTTTTGGGACTGTGCAGAGAAAGTGTTTGCAGACTGCTGAATCCACACACGGGTTTAACTCTGGAAGTTGAGTGCACACATTGACAACCGTTCTGTTAGATAGCTGCGTTTTGGATTTAGAAGAAGATATTTCCCTGGGCTTACTGCTGTTTCTTCCGTATGCCGGTAATGGGCTGAAAACGCCTGTTTTGGGACTCTGCAGAGAAAGTGTTTGCAGACTGCTGAATCCACACACGGGTTTAACTCCGGAAGTTGAGTGCACAGATTGACAACCGTTCTGTTAGATAGCTGCGTTTTGGATTTAGAAGCAGATATTTCCCTGGGCTTACTGCTGTTTCTTCCATATGCCGGTAATGGGCTGAAAACGCCTGTTTTGGGACTCTGCAGAGAAAGTGTTTGCAGACTGCTGAATCCACACACGGGTTTAACTCTGGAAGCTGAGTGCACACATTGACAACCGTTCTGTTAGAAAGCTGCGTTTTGGATTTAGAAGCAGATATTTCCCTGTGCTTACTGCTGTTTCTTCCATATGCCGGTAATGGGCTGAAAACGCCTGTTTTGGGACTCTGCAGAGAAAGTGTTTGCAGACTGCTGAATCCACACACGGGTTTAACTCTGGAAATTGAGTGCACACATTGACAACCGTTCTGTTAGACAGCTGTGTTTTGGATTTAGAAGCAGATATTTCCCTGGGCTTACTGCTGTTTCTTCCCTATGCCGGTAATGCGCTGAAAACGCCTGTTTTGGGACTCTGCAGAGAAAGCGTTTGCAGACTGCTGAATCCACACACGGGTTTAACTCTGGAAGTTGAGTGCACACATTGACAACCGTTCTGTTAGACAGCTGCGTTTTGGATTTAGAAGCAGATATTTCCCTGGGCTTACTGCTGTTTCTTCCCTATGCCGGTAATGCGCTGAAAACGCCTGTTTTGGGACTCTGCAGAGAAAGCGTTTGCAGACTGCTGAATCCACACACGGGTTTAACTCTGGAAGTTGAGTGCACACATTGACAACCGTTCTGTTAGATAGCTGCGTTTTGGATTTAGACGCAGATATTTCCCTGTGCTTACTGCCGTTTCTTCCATATGCCGGTATAGGGCTGAAAACGCCTGTTTTGGGACTCTGCACAGAAAGTGTTTCCAGACTGCTGAATCCACAGACCGGTTTACCTCTGAAAGTTGAGTGCACACATTGACAACCGTTCTGTTAGATAGCTGCGTTTTGGATTTAGAAGCAGATATTTCCCTGTGGTTTCTGCTGTTTCTTCCATATGCCGGTAATCGGCTGAAAACGCCTGTTTTCGGACTCTGCAGAGAAAGTGTTTGCAGACTGCTGAATCCACACACGGGTTTAACTCTGGAAGTTGAGTGCACACATTGACAACCGTTCTGTTAGATAGCTGCGTTTTGGATTTAGAAGCAGATATTTCCCTGGGCTTACTGCTGTTTCTTCCATATGCCGGTAATGGGCTGAAAACGCCTGTTTTGGGACTCTGCAGAGAAAGTGTTTGCAGACTGCTGAATCCACACACGGGTTTAACTCTGGAAGTTGAGTGCACACATTGACAACCGTTCTGTTAGATAGCTGCGGTTTGGATTTAGAAGCAGATATTTCCCTGGGCTTACTGCTGTTTCTTCCATAGGCCGGTAATGGGCTGAAAACGCCTGTTTTGGGACACTGCAGAGAAGGCGTTTGCAGACTGCTGAATCCACACACGGGTTTAACTCTGGAAGTTGAGTGCACACATTGACAACCGTTCTGTTAGATAGCTGCGTTTTGAATTTAGAAGCAGATATTTCCCTGGGCTTACTGCTGTTTCTTCCATATGCCGGTAATGGGCTGAAAACGCCTGTTTTGGGACTCTGCAGAGAAAGTGTTTGCAGACTGCTGAATCCACACACGGGTTTAACTCTGGAAGTTGAGTGCACACATTGACAACCGTTCTGTTAGATAGCTGCGTTTTGGATTTAGAAGCGGATATTTCCCTGTGCTTACTGCTGTTTCTTCCATATGCCGGTAATGGGCTGAAAACGCCTGTTTTGGGACTCTGCAGAGAAAGTGTTTGCAGACTGCTGAATCCACACATGGGTTTAACTCTGGAAGTTGAGAGCACACATTGACAACCGTTCTGTTAGATAGCTGCGTTTTGGATTTAGACGCAGATATTTCCCTGTGCTTACTGCCGTTTCTTACATATGCCGGTATAGGGCTGAAAACGCCTGTTTTGGGACTCTGCACAGAAAGTGTTTGCAGACTGCTGAATCCACAGACCGGTTTAACTCTGGAAGTTGAGTGCACACATTGACAACCGTTCTGTTAGATAGCTGCGTTTTGGATTTAGAAGCAGATATTTCCCTGGGCTTACTGCTGTTTCTTCCATATGCCGGTAATGGGCTGAAAACGCCTGTTTTGGGACTCTGCAGAGAAAGTGTTTGCAGACTGCTGAATCCACACACGGGTTTATCTCTGGAAGTTGAGTGCACGCATTGTCAACCATTCAGTTAGATAGAGTTGCCTTTTGGTTTTAGAAGCAGTTATTTCTCCTTACAGCATATACTCTCATTCACTCTGGAATATCCAAACGCAGCTCCTAAAAGAAACGGGTTTCTAAGTATAATCAGATATTTCTCTTTACATTTTGTACCCCAGTACACTCTGATATATGCATTCGCAGCTCCTGGAAGAAACGTGTTTGTAACTCGCTGAATCTGAGCATATATTGAAGTCTCTTAGGTGAATGAACACACAGCACAGGAGTTTGAAAAAAACATTTCTTCCATGTTATAGATGCACTGTTACTTCTATTGCTTTTAAGCTGGTGTTTTCCTGGAAATGTTGGTTTTAGAATTTCCATATAAATGGTTTGTAAACTGCTGCTTAAGTGGAGCAGTTTAATTCGTTAAGTTGAATGCCCTCATTCACAATCATTCTGTTAGCTAGCTCCGTTTTGGTTTTAGAAGCCTGTGTTTCTAGTTACAGCATATACTCCCATTCATTCTGGAATAGCCAAACGCAGCTCCCAGAATAGACGTGTTTCTAAGTCGCTGAATCTAAACATAGATTCAACTCCCTTAGGTGAACGAACACACAGCACAGCAGTTTGAAAGAAATGTTTTATTTGAGTTTTAGACGCAGTCTTATTGCTATTTCTTAGAGGCCGGTATTTTGCTGGGAATGTCTGTTTTAGAATCTGCACAAAAATCTTTTCTAAACTGCTGCATAGAAACAACAGTTTATCTCAATAAGCTGAAGGCACACAGTGACAACCATTCTGTTAGATGGCTCCGTGTTTGTTTTAGAACCAGATATTTCACTTTAAACCTTATACTCCAGTACACTCTGGAATATGCAAATGCAGCTCCTGGAAGAAACGTGTTTCTTACTCGCTGAATCTGAACATATACTCAAGACTCTTAGGTGAATGAACACAGAGCAGAGCATTTTGAAGAAAACGTTTCTTCTATGTTATAGATGCAGTCTTACTGCTACTTCTTTTAGGCTGGTGTTTTGCTGCAAATGTTGATTTTAGAATTTGCATATAAAGGGTTTCTAAACTGCTGCCTAGGAAGAGCAGATTAACCCTTTAAGTTGAATGCACACATTCACAACCATTCTGTTAGATAGCTCCGTTTTGGTTTTAGAAACAGATATTTCTCTTTACAGCATTTACTCCCATACACTCTGGTATATCGAAATGCAGCTCCTAGAATAAACGTGTTTCAAACTCGCTGAATCCAAACATAGATTCAACGACCTTTGGTGAACGAACACACTGCAGAGCAGTTTGAAAGAAACGTTCCCTCTGAGTTTTAGACGCAGTCTTACTGCTATTTCTTATAGGCCGGTATTTTGCTGGAAATGTCTGTTTGAGAATCTACACAGAAATGTTTTCTAAACTGCTGCATACAAACAGCAGTTTAGCTCAGTAAGTTGAATGCACACATTGACAACCATTCCATTAGATCATCCGTTTTTCTTTTGGAACGAGACATTTGTCTTTACATCTTATACTCCAGTATACTCTGGAATAGGCAAACACAGCTCCTGGAAGAAACGTGTTGCTAACTAGCTGAATCTGAACATATATTCAAGTCTCTTATATGAATGAACACACAGCAGAGCAGTTTGAAAACAGTTTCTTCCATGTTAAAGATGCAGTCTTACTGCTATTTCCTATAGGCTGGTGTTTTGCTGGAAAGGTCTGTATGAGAATTTGCATATAAAGGGTTTCTAAAGTGCTGCATGAGAAGAGCAGTTTACCTCTTTAAGCCGAAGGCACACATTCACAACCACTCTGCTAGATAGATCCATTTTGGTTTTAGAAACAGATATTTCTCATTACAGCATATACTCCCATTCATTCTGGAATATCCAAAGACAGCTCCTAGAATAAACGTGTTTCTATCTCGCTGAATCTAAACAAAGATTCAACTCCCTTAGGTCAAAGAACACATGGCCGAGCAGTTTGAAAGAAACGTTTCTTCTGAGTTTTAGACGCAGTCTTAATGCTCTTTCTTATACATGCCGGTACTGGGCCGGAAAGGCCTGTTTTGAGACCTTGCACAGAAAGTGTTTGCAGACTGCTGAATCCACACACGGGTTTAACTCTGGAAGTTGAGTGCACACATTGACAACCGTTCTGTTAGATAGCTGCGTTTTGGATTTAGAAGCAGATATTTCCCTGTGCTTACTGCTGTTTCTTCCATATGCCGGTAATGGGCTGAAAACGCCTGTTTTGGGATTCTGCAGAGAAAGTGCTGGCAGACTGCTGAATCCACACACGGGTTTAACTCTGGAAGTTGAGTGCACACATTGACAACCGTTCTGTTAGATAGCTGCATTTTGGATTTAGAAGCAGATATTTCCCTGGGCTTACGGCTGTTTCTTCCATATGCCGGTAATGGGCTGAAAAGGCCTGTTTTGGGACTCTGCAGAGAAAGTGTTTGCAGACTGCTGAATCCACACACGGGTTTAATTCTGGAAGTTGAGTGCACACATTGACAACCGTTCTGTTAGATAGCTGCGTTTTGGATTTAGAAGCAGATATTTCCCTGGGCTTACTGCTGTTTCTTCCATATGCCGGTAATGGGCTGAAAACGCCTGTTTTGGGACTCTGCAGAGAAAGTGTTTGCAGACTGCTGAATCCACACACGGGTTTAACTCCGGAAGTTGAGTGCACAGATTGACAACCGTTCTGTTAGATAGCTGCGTTTTGGATTTAGAAGCAGATATTTCCCTGGGCTTACTGCTGTTTCTTCCATATGCCGGTAATGCGCTGAAAACGCCTGTTTTGGGACTCTGCAGAGAAAGTGTTTGCAGACTGCTGAATCCACACACGGGTTTAACTCTGGAAGCTGAGTGCACACATTGACAACCGTTCTGTTAGAAAGCTGCGTTTTGGATTTAGAAGCAGATATTTCCCTGTGCTTACTGCTGTTTCTTCCATATGCCGGTAATGGGCTGAAAACGCCTGTTTTGGGACTCTGCAGAGAAAGTGTTTGCAGACTGCTGAATCCACACACGGGTTTAACTCTGGAAGTTGAGTGCACACATTGACAACCGTTCTGTTAGATAGCTGCGTTTTGTATTTAGAAGCAGATATTTCCCTGTGCTTACTGCTGTTTCTTCCATAGGCCGGTAATGGGCAGAAAACGCCTGTTTTCGGACTCTGCAGAGAAAGTGTTTGCAGACTGCTGAATCCACACACGGGTTTAACTCTGGAAGTTGAGTGCACACATTGACAACCGTTCTGTTAGATAGCTGCGTTTTGGATTTAGAAGCAGATATTTCCCTGGGCTTACTGCTGTTTCTTCCATATGCCGGTAATGGGCTGAAAACGCCTGTTTTGGGACTCTGCAGAGAAAGTATTTGCAGACTGCTGAATCCACACACGGGTTTAACTCTGGAAGTTGAGTGCACACATTGACAACCGTTCTGTTAGATAGCTGCGTTTTGGATTTAGAAGCAGATATTTCCCTGGGCTTACTGCTGTTTCTTCCATAGGCCGGTAATGGGCTGAAAACGCCTGTTTTGGGACACTGCAGAGAAGGCGTTTGCAGACTGCTGAATCCACACACGGGTTTAACTCTGGAAGTTGAGTGCACACATTGACAACCTTTCTGTTAGATAGCTGCGTTTTGAATTTAGAAGCAGATATTTCCCTGGGCTTACTGCTGTTTCTTCCATATGCCGGTAATGGGCTGAAAACGCCTGTTTTGGGACTCTGCAGAGAAAGTGTTTGCAGACTGCTGAATCCACACACGGGTTTAACTCTGGAAGTTGAGTGCACACATTGACAACCGTTCTGTTAGATAGCTGCGTTTTGGATTTAGAAGCGGATATTTCCCTGTGCTTACTGCTGTTTCTTCCATATGCCGGTAATGGGCTGAAAACGCCTGTTTTGGGACTCTGCAGAGAAAGTGTTTGCAGACTGCTGAATCCACACACGGGTTTAACTCTGGAAGTTGAGAGCACACATTGACAACCGTTCTGTTAGATAGCTGCGTTTTGGATTTAGACGCAGATATTTCCCTGTGCTTACTGCCGTTTCTTACATATGCCGGTATAGGGCTGAAAACGCCTGTTTTGGGACTCTGCACAGAAAGTGTTTGCAGACTGCTGAATCCACAGACCGGTTTATCTCTTGAAGTTGAGTGCACACATTGACAACCGTTCTGTTAGATAGCTGCGTTTTTGATTTAGAAGCAGATATTTCCCTATGGTTTCTGCTGTTTCTTCCATATGCCGGTAATGGGCTGAAAACGCTTGTTTTGGGACTCTGCAGAGAAAGTGTTTGCAGACTGCTGAATCCACACACGGGTTTAACTCTGGAAGTTGAGTGCACACATTGACAACCGTTCTGTTAGATAGCTGCGTTTTGGATTTAGAAGCAGATATTTCCCTGGGCTTACTGCTGTTTCTTCCATATGCCGGTAATGGGCTGAAAACGCCTGTTTTGGGACTCTGCAGAGAAAGTGTTTGCAGACTGCTGAATCCACACACGGGTTTATCTCTGGAAGTTGAGTGCACGCATTGTCAACCATTCAGTTAGATAGAGCTGCCTTTTGGTTTTAGAAGCAGTTATTTCTCCTTACAGCATATACTCTCATTCACTCTGGAATATCCAAACGCAGCTCCTAAAAGAAACGGGTTTCTAAGTATAATCAGATATTTCTCTTTACATCTTGTACCCCAGTACACTCTGATATATGCATTCGCAGCTCCTGGAAGAAACGTGTTTGTAACTCGCTGAATCTGAGCATATATTGAAGTCTCTTAGGTGAATGAACACACAGCACAGGAGTTTGAAAAAAACATTTCTTCCATGCTATAGATGCACTGTTACTTCTATATCTTTTAAGCTGGTGTTTTCCTGGAAATGTTGGTTTTAGAATTTCCATATAAATGGTTTGTAAACTGCTGCTTAAGTGGAGCAGTTTAATTCGTTAAGTTGAATGCCCTCATTCACAATCATTCTGTTAGCTAGCTCCGTTTTGGTTTTAGAAGCCTGTGTTTCTAGTTACAGCATATACTCCCATTCATTCTGGAATAGCCAAACGCAGCTCCCAGAATAGACGTGTTTCTAAGTCGCTGAATCTAAACATAGATTCAACTCCCTTAGGTGAACGAACACACAGCACAGCAGTTTGAAAGAAATGTTTTATTTGAGTTTTAGACGCAGTCTTATTGCTATTTCTTAGAGGCCGGTATTTTGCTGGGAATGTCTGTTTTAGAATCTGCACAAAAATCTTTTCTAAACTGCTGCATAGAAACAACAGTTTATCTCAATAAGCTGAAGGCACACAGTGACAACCATTCTGTTAGATGGCTCCGTGTTTGTTTTAGAACCAGATATTTCACTTTAAACCTTATACTCCAGTACACTCTGGAATATGCAAATGCAGCTCCTGGAAGAAACGTGTTTCTTACTCGCTGAATCTGAACATATACTCAAGACTCTTAGGTGAATGAACACAGAGCAGAGCATTTTGAAGAAAACGTTTCTTCTATGTTATAGATGCAGTCTTACTGCTACTTCTTTTAGGCTGGTGTTTTGCTGCAAATGTTGATTTTAGAATTTGCATATAAAGGGTTTCTAAACTGCTGCCTAGGAAGAGCAGATTAACCCTTTAAGTTGAATGCACACATTCACAACCATTCTGTTAGATAGCTCCGTTTTGGTTTTAGAAACAGATATTTCTCTTTACAGCATTTACTCCCATACACTCTGGTATATCGAAATGCAGCTCCTAGAATAAACGTGTTTCAAACTCGCTGAATCCAAACATAGATTCAACGACCTTTGGTGAACGAACACACTGCAGAGCAGTTTGAAAGAAACGTTCCCTCTGAGTTTTAGACGCAGTCTTACTGCTATTTCTTATAGGCCGGTATTTTGCTGGAAATGTCTGTTTGAGAATCTACACAGAAATGTTTTCTAAACTGCTGCATACAAACAGCAGTTTAGCTCAGTAAGTTGAATGCACACATTGACAACCATTCCATTAGATCATCCGTTTTTCTTTTGGAACGAGACATTTGTCTTTACATCTTATACTCCAGTATACTCTGGAATAGGCAAACACAGCTCCTGGAAGAAACGTGTTGCTAACTAGCTGAATCTGAACATATATTCAAGTCTCTTATATGAATGAACACACAGCAGAGCAGTTTGAAAACAGTTTCTTCCATGTTAAAGATGCAGTCTTACTGCTATTTCCTATAGGCTGGTGTTTTGCTGGAAAGGTCTGTATGAGAATTTGCATATAAAGGGTTTCTAAAGTGCTGCATGAGAAGAGCAGTTTACCTCTTTAAGCCGAAGGCACACATTCACAACCACTCTGCTAGATAGATCCATTTTGGTTTTAGAAACAGATATTTCTCATTACAGCATATACTCCCATTCATTCTGGAATATCCAAAGACAGCTCCTAGAATAAACGTGTTTCTATCTCGCTGAATCTAAACATAGATTCAACTCCCTTAGGTCAAAGAACACATGGCCGAGCAGTTTGAAAGAAACGTTTCTTCTGAGTTTTAGACGCAGTCTTAATGCTCTTTCTTATACATGCCGGTACTGGGCCGGAAAGGCCTGTTTTGAGACCTTGCACAGAAAGTGTTTGCAGACTGCTGAATCCACACACGGGTTTAACTCTGGAAGTTGAGTGCACACATTGACAACCGTTCTGTTAGATAGCTGGGTTTTGGATTTAGAAGCAGATATTTCACTGTGCTTACTGCTGTTTCTTCCATATGGCGGTAATGGGCTGAAAACGCCTGTTTTGGGACTCTAAAGAGAAAGTGTTTGCAGACTGCTGAATCCACACACGGGTTTAACTCTGGAAGTTGAGTGCACACATTGACAACTGTTCTGTCAGATAGCTGCGTTTTGGATTTAGAAGCAGATATTTCCCTGTGCTTCCTGCTGTTTCTTCCATATGCCGGTAACGGGCTGAAAACGCCAGTTTTGGGACTCTGCAGAGAAGGTGTTTGCAGACTGCTGAATCCACACACAGGTTTAACTCTGGAAGTTGAGTGCACACATTGACAACCGTTCTGTTAGATAGCTGCGTTTTGGATTTAGAAGCAGATATTTCCCTGTGCTTACTGCTGTTTCTTCCATATGCCGGTAATGGGCTGAAAACGCCTGTTTTGGGACTCTGCAGAGAAAGTGTTTGCAGACTGCTGAATCCACACACGGGTTTCACTCTGGAAGTTGAGTGCACACATTGACAACCGTTCTGTTAGATAGCTGCGTTTTGGATTTAGAAGCAGATATTTCCCTGTGCTTACTGCTGTTTCTTCCATATGCCGGTAATGGGCTGAAAACGCCTGTTTTGGGATTCTGCAGAGAAAGTGTTGGCAGACTGCTGAATCCACACACGGGTTTAACTCTGGAAGTTGAGTGCACACATTGACAACCGCTCTGTTAGATAGCTTCATTTTGGATTTAGAAGCAGATATTTCCCTGGGCTTACTGCTGTTTCTTCCATATGCCGGTAATGGGCTGAAAATGCCTGTTTTGGGACTCTGCAGAGAAAGTGTTTGCAGACTGCTGAATCCACACACGGGTTTAATTCCGGAAGTTGAGTGCACACATTGACAACCGTTCTATTAGATAGCTGCGTTTTGGATTTAGAAGCAGATATTTCCCTGGGCTTACTGCTGTTTCTTCCATATGCCGGTAATAGGCTGAAAACGCCTGTTTTGGGACTCTGCAGAGAAAGTGTTTGCAGACTGCTGAATCCACACACGGGTTTAACTCCGGAAGTTGAGTGCACAGATTGACAACCGTTCTGTTAGATAGCTGCGTTTTGGATTTAGAAGCAGATATTTCCCTGGGCTTACTGCTGTTTCTTCCATATGCCGGTAATGGGCTGAAAACGCCTGTTTTGGGACTCTGCAGAGAAAGTGTTTGCAGACTGCTGAATCCACACACGGGTTTAACTACGGAAGCTGAGTGCACACATTGACAACCGTTCTGTTAGAAAGCTGCGTTTTGGATTTAGAAGCAGATATTTCCCTGTGCTTACTGCTGTTTCTTCCATATGCCGGTAATGGGCTGAAAACGCCTGTTTTGGGACTCTGCAGAGAAAGTGTTTGCAGACTTCTGAATCCACACACGGGTTTAACTCTGGAAGTTGAGTGCACACATTGACAACCGTTCTGTTAGATAGCTGCGTTTTGGATTTAGAAGCAGATATTTCCCTGTGCTTACTGCTGTTTCTTCCATAGGCCGGTAATGGGCTGAAAACGCCTGTTTTCGGACTCTGCAGAGAAAGTGTTTGCAGACTGCTGAATCCACACACGGGTTTAACTCTGGAAGTTGAGTGCACACATTGACAACCGTTCTGTTAGATAGCTGCGTTTTGGATTTAGAAGCAGATATTTCCCTGGGCTTACTGCTGTTTCTTCCATATGCCGGTAATGGGCTGAAAACGCCTGTTTTGGGACTCTGCAGAGAAAGTGTTTGCAGACTGCTGAATCCACACACGGGTTTAACTCTGGAAGTTGAGTGCACACATTGACAACCGTTCTGTTAGATAGCTGCGTTTTGGATTTAGAAGCAGATATTTCCCTGGGCTTACTGCTGTTTCTTCCATATGCCGGTAATGGGCTGAAAACGCCTGTTTTGGGACTCTGCAGAGAAAGTGTTTGCAGACTGCTGAATCCACACACGGGTTTATCTCTGGAAGTTGAGTGCACGCATTGTCAACCATTCAGTTAGATAGAGCTGCCTTTTGGTTTTAGAAGCAGTTATTTCTCCTTACAGCATATACTCTCATTCACTCTGGAATATCCAAACGCAGCTCCTAAAAGAAACGGGTTTCTAAGTATAATCAGATATTTCTCTTTACATCTTGTACCCCAGTACACTCTGATATATGCATTCGCAGCTCCTGGAAGAAACGTGTTTGTAACTCGCTGAATCTGAGCATATATTGAAGTCTCTTAGGTGAATGAACACACAGCACAGGAGTTTGAAAAAAACATTTCTTCCATGCTATAGATGCACTGTTACTTCTATATCTTTTAAGCTGGTGTTTTCCTGGAAATGTTGGTTTTAGAATTTCCATATAAATGGTTTGTAAACTGCTGCTTAAGTGGAGCAGTTTAATTCGTTAAGTTGAATGCCCTCATTCACAATCATTCTGTTAGCTAGCTCCGTTTTGGTTTTAGAAGCCTGTGTTTCTAGTTACAGCATATACTCCCATTCATTCTGGAATAGCCAAACGCAGCTCCCAGAATAGACGTGTTTCTAAGTCGCTGAATCTAAACATAGATTCAACTCCCTTAGGTGAACGAACACACAGCACAGCAGTTTGAAAGAAATGTTTTATTTGAGTTTTAGACGCAGTCTTATTGCTATTTCTTAGAGGCCGGTATTTTGCTGGGAATGTCTGTTTTAGAATCTGCACAAAAATCTTTTCTAAACTGCTGCATAGAAACAACAGTTTATCTCAATAAGCTGAAGGCACACAGTGACAACCATTCTGTTAGATGGCTACGTGTTTGTTTTAGAACCAGATATTTCACTTTAAACCTTATACTCCAGTACACTCTGGAATATGCAAATGCAGCTCCTGGAAGAAACGTGTTTCTTACTCGCTGAATCTGAACATATACTCAAGACTCTTAGGTGAATGAACACAGAGCAGAGCATTTTGAAGAAAACGTTTCTTCTATGTTATAGATGCAGTCTTACTGCTACTTCTTTTAGGCTGGTGTTTTGCTGCAAATGTTGATTTTAGAATTTGCATATAAAGGGTTTCTAAACTGCTGCCTAGGAAGAGCAGATTAACCCTTTAAGTTGAATGCACACATTCACAACCATTCTGTTAGATAGCTCCGTTTTGGTTTTAGAAACAGATATTTCTCTTTACAGCATTTACTCCCATACACTCTGGTATATCGAAATGCAGCTCCTAGAATAAACGTGTTTCAAACTCGCTGAATCCAAACATAGATTCAACGACCTTTGGTGAACGAACACACTGCAGAGCAGTTTGAAAGAAACGTTCCCTCTGAGTTTTAGACGCAGTCTTACTGCTATTTCTTATAGGCCGGTATTTTGCTGGAAATGTCTGTTTGAGAATCTACACAGAAATGTTTTCTAAACTGCTGCATACAAACAGCAGTTTAGCTCAGTAAGTTGAATGCACACATTGACAACCATTCCATTAGATCATCCGTTTTTCTTTTGGAACGAGACATTTGTCTTTACATCTTATACTCCAGTATACTCTGGAATAGGCAAACACAGCTCCTGGAAGAAACGTGTTGCTAACTAGCTGAATCTGAACATATATTCAAGTCTCTTATATGAATGAACACACAGCAGAGCAGTTTGAAAACAGTTTCTTCCATGTTAAAGATGCAGTCTTACTGCTATTTCCTATAGGCTGGTGTTTTGCTGGAAAGGTCTGTATGAGAATTTGCATATAAAGGGTTTCTAAAGTGCTGCATGAGAAGAGCAGTTTACCTCTTTAAGCCGAAGGCACACATTCACAACCACTCTGCTAGATAGATCCATTTTGGTTTTAGAAACAGATATTTCTCATTACAGCATATACTCCCATTCATTCTGGAATATCCAAAGACAGCTCCTAGAATAAACGTGTTTCTATCTCGCTGAATCTAAACATAGATTCAACTCCCTTAGGTCAAAAGAAACACATGGCCGAGCAGTTTGAAAGAAACGTTTCTTCTGAGTTTTAGACGCAGTCCTTAATGCTCTTTCTTATACATGCCGGTACTGGGGCCGGAAAAGAGAGAG
>NW_026989026.1:0-70083 GCF_030222135.1 Aotus nancymaae
AAATCCAAAACGCAGCTATCTAACAGAACGGTTGTTAATGTGTGCACTCAACTTCCAGAGTTAAACCCGTGTGTGGAATCAGCAGTCTGCAAACACTTTCTCTGCAGAGTCCCAAAACAGGCGTTTACAGCCCATTACCGGCATATGGAAGAAACAGCAGTAAGCACAGGGAAATATCTGCTTCTAAATCCAAAACGCAGCTATCTAACAGAACGGTTGTCAATGTGTGCACTCAACTTCCAGAGTTAAACCCGTGTGTGGATTCAGCAGTCTGCAAACACTTTCTCTACAGAGTCCCAAAACAGGCGTTTTCAGCCCATTACCGGCATATGGAAGAAACAGCAGTAAGCGCAGGGAAATATCTGCTTCTAAGTCCAAAACGCAGCTATCTAACAGAACGGTTGTCAATGTGTGCACTCAACTTCCAGAGTTAAACCGGTGTGTGGATTCAGCAGTCTGCAAACACTTTCTCTGCAGAGTCCCAAAACAGGCGTTTTCAGCCCATTACCGGCATATGGAAGAAACAGCAGTAAGCGCAGGGAAATATCTGCTTCTAAATCCAAAATGCAGCAATCT
Source organism: Aotus nancymaae (assembly GCF_030222135.1). Lineage (NCBI taxonomy): Eukaryota > Metazoa > Chordata > Mammalia > Primates > Aotidae > Aotus > Aotus nancymaae. The sequence continues at coordinate 577 of NW_026989026.1, forward strand.
AACAGAACGGTTGTCAATGTGTGCACTCAACTTGCAGAGATAAACCCGTGTGTGGATTCAGCAGTCTGCAAACACTTTCTCTGCAGAGTCCCAAAACAGGCGTTTTCAGCCCATTACCGGCATATGGAAGAAACAGCAGTAAGCCCAGGGAAATATCTGCTTCTAAATCCAAAACGCAGCTATCTAACAGAACGGTTGTCAATGTGTGCACTCAACTTCCAGAGTTAAACCCGTGTGTGGATTCAGCAGTCTGCAAACACTTTCTCTGCAGAGTCCCAAAACAGGCGTTTTCAGCCCATTACCGGCATATGGAAGAAACAGCAGTAAGCGCAGGGAAATATCTGCTTCTAAATCCAAAACGCAGCTATCTAACAGAACGGTCGTCAATGTGTGCACTCAACTTCCAGAGTTAAACCCGTGTGTGGATTCAGCAGTCTGCAAACACTTTCTCTGCAGAGTCCCAAAACAGGCGTTTTCAGCCCATTACCGCATATGGAAGAAACAGCAGTAAGCACAGGGAAATATCTGCTTCTAAATCCAAAACGCAGCTATCTAACAGAACGGTTGACAATGTGTGCACTCAACTTCCAGAGTTAAACCCGTGTGTGGATTCAGCAGTCTGCAAACACTTTCTCTGCAGAGTCCCAAAAACAGGCGTTTTCAGCCCATTACCGGCATATGGAAGAAAACAGCAGTAAGCGCAGGGAAATATCTGCTTCTAAGTCCAAAACGCAGCTATCTAACAGAACGGTTGTCAATGTGCGCACTCAACTTCCAGAGTTAAACCCGTGTGTGGATTCAGCAGTCTGCAAACACTTTCTCTGCAGAGTCCCAAAACAGGCGTTTTCAGCCCATTACCGGCATATGGAAGAAACAGCAGTAAGCGCAGGGAAATATCTGCTTCTAAATCCAAAACGCAGCTATCTAACAGAACGGTTGTCAATGTGTGCACTCAACTTGCAGAGTTAAACCCGTGTGTGGATTCAGCAGTCTGCAAACACTTTCTCTGCAGAGTCCCAAAACAGGTGTTTTCAGCCCATTACCGGCATAAGGAAGAAACAGCAGTAAGCACAGGGAAATATCTGCTTCTAAATCCAAAAGGCAGCTATCTAACAGAACGTTTGTCAATGTGTGCACTCAACTTCCAGAGTGAAACCCGTGTGTGGATTCAGCAGTCTGCAAACACTTTCTCTGCAGAGTCCCAAAACAGGCGTTTTCAGCCCATTACCGGCATATGAAGAAACAGCAGTAAGCACAGGGAAATATCTGCTTCTAAATCCAAAACGCAGCTATCTAACAGAACGGTTGTCAATGTGTGCACTCAACTTCCAGAGTTAAACCCGTGTGTGGATTCAGCAGTCTGCAAACACTTTCTCTGCAGAGTCCCAAAACAGGCGTTTTCAGCCCATTACCGGCATATGGAAGAAACAGCAGTAAGCGCAGGGAAATATCTGCTTCTAAATCCAAAACGCAGCTATCTAACAGAACGGTTTTCAATGTGTGCACTCAACTTCCAGAGTTAAACCCGTGTGTGGATTCAGCAGTCTGCAAACACTTTCTCTGCAGAGTCCCAAAACAGGCGTTTTCAGCCCATTACCGGCATACGGAAGAAACAGCAGTAAGCACAGGGAAATATGTGCTTCTAAATCCAAAACGCAGCTATCTAACAGAACGGTTGTCAATGTGTGCACTCAACTTCCAGAGTTAAACCCGTGTGTGGATTCAGCAGTCTGCAAACACTTTCTCTGCAGAGTCCCAAAACAGGCGTTTTCAGCCCATTACCAGCATATGGAAGAAATAGCAGTAAGCACAGGGAAATATCTGCTTCTAAATCCAAAACGCGGCTATCTAACAGAACGGTTGTCAATGTATGCACTCAACTTCCAGAGTTAAACCCGTGTGTGGATTCAGCAGTCTGCAAACACTTTCTCTGCAGAGTCCCAAAACAGGCGTTTTCAGCCCATTACCGGCATATGGAAGAAACAGCAGTAAGCACAGGGAAATATCTGCTTCTAAATCCAAAACGCAGCTATCTAACAGAACGGTTGTCAATGTGTGCACTCAACTTCCAGAGTTAAACCCGTGTGTGGATTCAGCAGTCTGCAAACACTTTCTCTACAGAGTCCCAAAACAGGCGTTTTCAGCCCATTACTGGCATATGGAAGAAACAGCAGTAAGCACAGGGAAATATCTGCTTCTAAATCCAAAACGCAGCTATCTAACAGAACGGTTTTCAATGTGTGCACTCAACTTCCAGAGTTAAACCCGTGTGTGGATTCAGCAGTCTGCAAACACTTTCTCTGCAGAGTCCCAAAACAGGCGCTTTCAGCCCATTACCGGCATATGGAAGAAACAGCAGTAAGCACAGGGAAATATCTGCTTCTAAATCCAAAACGCACCTATCTAACAGAACGGTTTTCAATGTGTGCACTCAACTTCCAGAGTTAAACCCGTGTGTGGATTCAGCAGTCTGCAAACACTTTCTCTACAGAGTCCCAAAACAGGCGTTTTCAGCCCATTACCGGCATATGGAAGAAACAGCAGTAAGCGCAGGGAAATATCTGCTTCTAAATCCAAAACGCAGCTATCTAACAGAACGGTTGTCAATGTGTGCACTCAACTTGCAGAGTTAAACCCGTGTGTGGATTCAGCAGTCTGCAAACACTTTCTCTGCAGAGTCCCAAAACAGGCGTTTTCAGCCCATTACCGGCATATGGAAGAAACAGCAGTAAGCACAGGGAAATTATATACTTCTAAATCCAAAACGCAGCTATCTAACAGAACGGTATTCAATGTATGCACTCACCTTCCAGAGTTAAACCCGTGTGTGGATTCAGCAGTCTGCAAACACTTTCTCTGCAGAGTCCCAAAACAGGCGTTTTCAGCCCATTACCGGCATATGGAAGAAACAGCAGTAAGCACAGGGAAATATGTGCTTCTAAATCGAAAACGCAGCTATCTAACAGAACGGTTGTCAATGTGTGCACTCAACTTCCAGAGTTAAACCCGTGTGTGGATTCAGCAGTCTGCAAACACTTTCTCTGCAGAGTCCCAAAACAGGCGTTTTCAGCCATTACCGGCATATGGAAGAAACAGCAGTAAGCACAGGGAAATATCTGCTTCTAAATCCAAAACGCAGCTATCTAACAGAACGGTTTTCAATGTGTGCACTCAACTTCCAGAGTTAAACCCGTGTGTGGATTCAGCAGTCTGCAAACACTTTCTCTGCAGAGTCCCAAAACAGGCGTTTTCAGCCCATTACCGGCATATGGAAGAAACAGCAGTAAGCGCAGGGAAATATCTGCTTCTAAATCCAAAACGCAGCTATCTAACAGAACGGTTGTCAATGTGTGCACTCAACTTCCAGAGTTAAACCCGTGTGTGGATTCAGCAGTCTGCAAACACTTTCTCTGCAGAGTCCCAAAACAGGCGTTTTTTCAGCCCATTACCGGCATATGGAAGAAAGAGCAGTAAGCACAGGGAAATATCTGCTTCTAAATCCAAAACGCAGCTATCTAACAGAACGGTTTACAATGTGTGCACTCAACTTCAAGTGTTAAACCGGTGTGTGGATTCAGCAATCTGCAAACACTTTCTCTGCAGAGTCCCAAAACAGACGTTTTCAGCCCATTACCGGAATATGGAAGAAACAGCAGTAAGCACAGGGAAATATCTGCTTTTAAATCCAAAACGCAGCTATCTAATAGAACGGTTGTCAATGTATGCACTCAACTTCCAGAGTTAAACCCGTGTGTGGATTCAGCAGTCTGCAAACACTTTCTCTGCAGAGTCCCAAAACAGGCGTTTTCAGCCCATTACCGGCATATGGAAGAAACAGCAGTAAGCGCAGGGAAATATCTGCTTCTAAATCCAAAACGCAGCTATCTAACAGAACGGTTGTCAATGTGTGCACTCAACTTCCAGAGTTAAACCCGTGTGTGGATTCAGCAGTCTGCAAACACTTTCTCTGCAGAGTCCCAAAACAGGCGTTTTCAGCCCATTACCGGCATATGGAAGAAACAGCAGTAAGCGCAGGGAAATATCTGCTTCTAAGTCCAAAACGCAGCTATCTAACAGAACGGTTGTCAATGTGTGCACTCAACTTCCAGAGTTAAACCAGTGTGTGGATTCAGCAGTCTGCAAACACTTTCTCTGCAGAGTCCCAAAACAGGCGTTTTCAGCCCATTACCGGCATATGGAAGAAACAGCAGTAAGCGCAGGGAAATATCTGCTTCTAAATCCAAAACGCAGCTATCTAACAGAACGGTTGTCAATGTGTGCACTCAACTTGCAGAGTTAAACCCGTGTGTGGATTCAGCAGTCTGCAAACACTTTCTCTGCAGAGTCCCAAAACAGGTGTTTTCAGCCCATTACCGGCATAAGGAAGAAACAGCAGTAAGCACAGGGAAATATCTGCTTCTAAATCCAAAAGGCAGCTATCTAACAGAACGTTTGTCAATGTGTGCACTCAACTTCCAGAGTTAAACCCGTGTGTGGATTCAGCAGTCTGCAAACACTTTCTCTGCAGAGTCCCAAAACAGGCGTTTTCAGCCCATTACCGGCATATGGAAGAAACAGCAGTAAGCACAGGGAAATATCTGCTTCTAAATCCAAAACGCAGCTATCTAACAGAACGGTTGTCAATGTGTGCACTCAACTTCCAGAGTTAAACCCGTGTGTGGATTCAGCAGTCTGCAAACACTTTCTCTGCAGAGTCCCAAAACAGGCGTTTTCAGCCCATTACCGGCATATGGAAGAAACAGCAGTAAGCACAGGGAAATATCTACTTCTAAATCCAAAACGCAGCTATCTAACAGAACGGTTTTCAATGTGTGCACTCAACTTCCAGAGTTAAACCCGTGTGTGGATTCAGCAGTCTGCAAACACTTTCTCTGCAGAGTCCCAAAACAGGCGTTTTTCAGCCCATTACCGGCATACGGAAGAAACAGCAGTAAGCACAGGGAAATATGTGCTTCTAAATCCAAAACGCAGCTATCTAACAGAACGGTTGTCAATGTGTGCACTCAACTTCCAGAGTTAAACCCGTGTGTGGATTCAGCAGTCTGCAAACACTTTCTCTGCAGAGTCCCAAAACAGGCGTTTTCAGCCCATTACCGGCATATGGAAGAAACAGCAGTAAGCACAGGGAAATATCTGCTTCTAAATCCAAAACGCGGCTATCTAACAGAACGGTTGTCAATGTATGCACTCAACTTCCAGAGTTAAACCCGTGTGTGGATTCAGCAGTCTGCAAACACTTTCTCTGCAGAGTCCCAAAACAGGCGTTTTCAGCCCATTACCGGCATATGGAAGAAACAGCAGTAAGCACAGGGAAATATCTGCTTCTAAATCCAAAACGCAGCTATCTAACAGAACGGTTGTCAATGTGTGCACTCAACTTCCAGAGTTAAACCCGTGTGTGGATTCAGCAGTCTGCAAACACTTTCTCTACAGAGTCCCAAAACAGGAGTTTTCAGCCCATTACCGGCATATGGAAGAAACAGCAGTAAGCACAGGGAAATATCTGCTTCTAAATCCAAAACGCAGCTATCTAACAGAACGGTTGTCATTGTGTGCACTCAACTTCCAGAGTTAAACCCGTGTGTGGATTCAGCAGTCTGCAAACACTTTCTCTGCAGAGTCCCAAAACAGGCGTTTTCAGCCCATTACCGGCATAAGGAAGAAACAGCAGTAAGCACAGGGAAATATCTGCTTCTAAATCCAAAACGCAGCTATCTAACTGAACGGTTTTCAATGTGTGCACTCAACTTCCAGAGTTAAACCCGTGTGTGGATTCAGCAGTCTGCAAACACTTTCTCTACAGAGTCCCAAAACAGGCGTTTTCAGCCCATTACCGGCATATGGAAGAATCAGCAGTAAGCACAGTGAAATATCTGCTTCTAAATCCAAAACGCAGCTATCTAACAGAACGGTTGTCAATGTGTGCACTCAACTTCCAGAGTTAAACCCGTGTGTGGATTCAGCAGTCTGCAAACACTTTCTCTGCAGAGTCCCAAAACAGGCGTTTTCAGCCCATTACCGGCATATGGAAGAAGCAGCAGTAAGCACAGGGAAATATCTGCTTCTAAATCCAAAACGCAGCTATCTAACAGAACGGTTGTCAATGTGTGCACTCAACTTGCACAGTTAAACCCGTGTGTGGATTCAGCAGTCTGCAAACACTTTCTCTGCAGAGTCCCAAAACAGGCGTTTTCAGCCCATTACCGGCATATGGAAGAAACAGCAGTAAGCGCAGGGAAATATCTGCTTCTAAATCCAAGACGCAGCTTTCTAACAGAACGGTTGTCAATGTGTGCACTCAACTTCCAGAGTTAAAACCGTGTGTGGATTCAGCAGTCTGCAAACACTTTCTCTGCAGAGTCCCAAAACAGGCGTTTTCAGCCCTTTACCGGCATATGGAAGAAACAGCAGTAAGCACAGGGAAATATCTGCTTCTAAATCCAAAACGCAGCTATCTAACAGAACGGTTGTCAATGTGTGCACTCAACTTCCAGAGTTAAACCCGTGTGTGGATTCAGCAGTCTGCAAACACTTTCTCTGCAGAGTCCCAAAACAGGCGTTTTCAGCCCATTACCGGCATATGGAAGAAACAGCAGTAAGCACAGGGAAATATCTGCTTCTAAATCCAAAACGCAGCTATCTAACAGAACGGTTGTCAATGTGTGCACTCAACTTGCACAGTTAAACCCGTGTGTGGATTCAGCAGTCTGCAAACACGTTCTCTGCAGAGTCCCAAAACAGGCGTTTTCAGCCCATTACCGGCATATGGAAGAAACAGCAGTAAGCGCAGGGAAATATCTGCTTCTAAATCCAAAACGCAGCTATCTAACAGAACGGTTGTCAATGTGTGCACTCAACTTCCAGAGTTAAACCCGTGTGTGGATTCAGCAGTCTGCAAACACTTTCTCTGCAGAGTCCCAAAACAGGCGTTTTCAGCCCATTACCGGCATATGGAAGAAACAGCAGTAAGCACAGGGAAATATCTGCTTCTAAATCCAAAACGCAGCTATCTAACAGAACGGTTGTCATTGTGTGCACTCAACTTCCAGAGTTAAACCCGTGTGTGGATTCAGCAGTCTGCAAACACTTTCTCTGCAGAGTCCCAAAACAGGCGTTTTCAGCCCATTACCGGCATATGGAAGAAACAGCAGTAAGCACAGGGAAATATCTGCTTCTAAATCCAAAACGCAGCTATCTAACAGAACGGTTGTCAATGTGTGCACTCAACTTGCAGAGTTAAACCCGTGTGTGGATTCAGCAGTCTGCAAACACTTTCTCTGCAGAGTCCCAAAACAGGCGTTTTCAGCCCATTACCGGCATATGGAAGAAACAGCAGTAAGCGCAGGGAAATATCTGCTTCTAAATCCAAAACGCAGCTATCTAACAGAACGGTTGTCAATGTGTGCACTCAACTTCCAGAGTTAAACCGGTGTGTGGATTCAGCAGTCTGCAAGCACTTTCTCTGCAGAGTCCGAAAACAGGCGTTTTCAGCCCATTACCGGCATATGGAAGAAACAGCAGTAAGCACAGGGAAATATCTGCTTCTAAATCCAAAACGCAGCTATCTAACAGAACGGTTGTCAATGTGTGCACTCAACTTCCAGAGTTAAACCCGTGTGTGGATTCAGCAGTCTGCAAACACTTTCTCTGCAGAGTCCCAAAACAGGCGTTTTCAGCCCATTACCGGCATATGGAAGAAACAGCAGTAAGCGCAGGGAAATATCTGCTTCTAAATCCAAAACGCAGCTATCTAACAGAACGGTTGTCAATGTGTGCACTCAACTTCCAGAGTTAAACCCGTGTGTGGATTCAGCAGTCTGCAAACACTTTCTCTGCAGAGTCCCAAAACAGGCGTTTTCAGCCCATTACCGGCATATGGAAGAAACAGCAGTAAGCACAGGGAAATATCTGCTTCTAAACCCAAAACGCAGCTATCTAACAGAACGGTTGTCAATGTGTGCACTCAACTTCCAGAGTTAAACCCGTGTGTGGATTCAGCAGTCTGCAAACACTTTCTCTGCAGAGTCCCAAAACAGGCGTTTTCAGTCCATTACCGGCATATGGAAGAAACAGCAGTAAGCGCAGGGAAATATCTGCTTCTAAGTCCAAAACGCAGCTATCTAACAGAACGGTTGTCAATGTGTGCACTCAACTTCCAGAGTTAAACCGGTGTGTGGATTCAGCAGTCTGCAAACACTTTCTCTGCAGAGTCCCAAAACAGGCATTTTCAGCCCATTACCGGCATATGGAAGAAACAGCAGTAAGCACAGGGAAATATCTGCTTCTAAATCCAAAACGCAGCTATCTAACAGAACGGTTGTCAATGTATGCACTCAACTCCCAGAGTTAAACCCGTGTGTGGATTCAGCAGTCTGCAAACACTTTCTCTGCAGAGTCCCAAAACAGGCGTTTTCAGCCCATTACCGGCATAAGGAAGAAACAGCAGTAAGCACAGGGAAATATCTGCTTCTAAATCCAAAACGCAGCTATCTAACTGAACGGTTTTCAATGTGTGCACTCAACTTCCAGAGTTAAACCCGTGTGTGGATTCAGCAGTCTGCAAACACTTTCTCTACAGAGTCCCAAAACAGGCGTTTTGAGCCCATTACCGGCATATGGAAGAATCAGCAGTAAGCACAGTGAAATATCTGCTTCTAAATCCAAAACGCAGCTATCTAACAGAACGGTTGTCAATGTGTGCACTCAACTTCCAGAGTTAAACCCGTGTGTGGATTCAGCAGTCTGCAAACACTTTCTCTGCAGAGTCCCAAAACAGGCGTTTTCAGCCCATTACCGGCATATGGAAGAAACAGCAGTAAGCACAGGGAAATATCTGGTTCTAAATCCAAAACGCAGCTATCTAACAGAACGGTTGTCAATGTGTGCACTCAACTTGCACAGTTAAACCCGTGTGTGGATTCAGCAGTCTGCAAACACTTTCTCTGCAGAGTCCCAAAACAGGCGTTTTCAGCCCATTACCGGCATATGGAAGAAACAGCAGTAAGCACAGGGAAATATCTGCTTCTAAATCCAAGACGCAGCTTTCTAACAGAACGGTTGTCAATGTGTGCACTCAACTTCCAGAGTTAAACCCGTGTGTGGATTCAGCAGTCTGCAAACACTTTCTCTGCAGAGTCCCAAAACAGGCGTTTTCAGCCCTTTACCGGCATATGGAAGAAACAGCAGTAAGCACAGGGAAATATCTGCTTCTAAATCCAAAACGCAGCTATCTAACAGAACGGTTGTCAATGTGTGCACTCAACTTCCAGAGTTAAACCCGTGTGTGGATTCAGCAGTCTGCAAACACTTTCTCTGCAGAGTCCCAAAACAGGCGTTTTCAGCCCATTACCGGCATATGGAAGAAACAGCAGTAAGCACAGGGAAATATCTGCTTCTAAATCAAAACGCAGCTATCTAACAGAACGGTTGTCAATGTGTGCACTCAACTTGCACAGTTAAACCCGTGTGTGGATTCAGCAGTCTGCAAACACGTTCTCTGCAGAGTCCCAAAACAGGCGTTTTCAGCCCATTACCGGCATATGGAAGAAACAGCAGTAAGCGCAGGGAAATATCTGCTTCTAAATCCAAAACGCAGCTATCTAACAGAACGGTTGTCAATGTGTGCACTCAACTTCCAGAGTTAAACCCGTGTGTGGATTCAGCAGTCTGCAAACACTTTCTCTGCAGAGTCCCAAAACAGGCGTTTTCAGCCCATTACCGGCATATGGAAGAAACAGCAGTAAGCACAGGGAAATATCTGCTTCTAAATCCAAAACGCAGCTATCTAACAGAACGGTTGTCAATGTGTGCACTCAACTTCCAGAGTTAAACCCGTGTGTGGATTCAGCAGTCTGCAAACACTTTCTCTGCAGAGTCCCAAAACAGGCGTTTTCAGCCCATTACCGGCATATGGAAGAAACAGCAGTAAGCACAGGGAAATATCTGCTTCTAAATCCAAAACGCAGCTATCTAACACAACGGTTGTCAATGTGTGCACTCAACTTCCAGAGTTAAACCCGTGTGTGGATTCAGCAGTCTGCAAACACTTTCTCTGCAGAGTCCCAAAACAGGCGTTTTCAGCCCATTACCGGCATATGGAAGAAACAGCAGTAAGCGCAGGGAAATATCTGCTTCTAAGTCCAAAACGCAGCTATAAAACAGAACGGTTGTCAATGTGTGCACTCAACTTCCAGAATTAAACCGGTGTGTGGATTCAGCAGTCTGCAAACACTTTCTCTGCAGAGTCCCAAAACAGGCGTTTTCAGTCCATTACCGGCATATGGAAGAAACAGCAGTAAGCGCAGGGAAATATGTGCTTCTAAATCCAAAACGCAGCTATCTAACAGAACGGTTGTCAATGTCTGCACTCAACTTGCAGAGTTAAACCCGTGTGTGGATTCAGCAGTCTGCAAACACTTTCTCTGCAGAGTCCCAAAACAGGCGTTTTCAGCCCATTACCGGCATATGGAAGAAACAGCAGTAAGCACAGGGAAATATCTGCTTCTAAACCCAAACCGCAGCTATCTAACAGAACGGTTGTCAATGTGTGCACTCAACTTCCAGAGTTAAACCCGTGTGTGGATTCAGCAGTCTGCAAACACTTTCTCTGCAGAGTCCCAAAACAGGCGTTTTCAGCCCATTACCGGTATATGGAAGAAACAGCAGTAAGCACAGGGAAATATCTGCTTCTAAATCCAAAACGCAGCTATCTAACAGAACGGTTGTCAATGTGTGCACTCAACTTGCAGAGTTAAACCCGTGTGTGGATTCAGCAGTCTGCAAACACTTTCTCTGCAGAGTCCCAAAACAGGCGTTTTCAGCCCATTACCGGCATATGGAAGAAACAGCAGTAAGCACAGGGAAATATCTGCTTCTAAATTCAAATCGCAGCTATCTATCAGAACGGTTGTCAATGTGTGCACTCAACTTCCAGAGTTAAACCCGTGTGTGGATTCAGCAGTCTGCAAACACTTTCTCTGCAGAGTCCCAAAACAGGCGTTTTCAGCCCATTACCGGCATATGGAAGAAACAGCAGTAAGCGCAGGGAAATATGTGCTTCTAAATCCAAAACGCAGCTATCTAACAGAACGGTTGTCAATGTGTGCACTCAACTTCCAGAGTTAAACCCGTGTGTGGATTCAGCAGTCTGCAAACACTTTCTCTGCAGAGTCCCAAAACAGGCGTTTTCAGCCCATTACCGGCATATGGAAGAAACAGCAGTAAGCACAGGGAAATATCTGCTTCTAAATCCAAAACGCAGCTATCTAACAGAACGGTTGTCAATGTGTGCACTCAACTTGCAGAATTAAACCCGTGTGTGGATTCAGCAGTCTGCAAACACTTTCTCTGCAGAGTCCCAAAACAGGGGTTTTCAGCCCATTACCGGCATATGGAAGAAACAGCAGTAAGCGCAGGGAAATATCTGCTTCTAAATCCAAAACGCAGCTATCTAACAGAACGGTTGTCAATGTGTGCACTCAACTTCCAGAGTTAAACCCGTGTGTGGATTCAGCAGTCTGCAAGCACTTTCTCTGCAGAGTCCGAAAACAGGCGTTTTCAGCCCATTACCGGCATATGGAAGAAACAGCAGTAAGCACAGGGAAATATCTGCTTCTAAATCCAAAACGCAGCTATCTAACAGAACGGTTGTCAATGTGTGCACTCAACTTCCAGAGTTAAACCCGTGTGTGGATTCAGCAGTCTGCAAACACTTTCTCTGCAGAGTCCCAAAACAGGCGTTTTCAGCCCATTACCGGCATATGGAAGAAACAGCAGTAAGCGCAGGGAAATATCTGCTTCTAAATCCAAAACGCAGCTATCTAACAGAACGGTTGTCAATGTGTGCACTCAACTTCCAGAGTTAAACCCGTGTGTGGATTCAGCAGTCTGCAAACACTTTCTCTGCAGAGTCCCAAAACAGGCGTTTTCAGCCCATTACCGGCATATGGAAGAAACAGCAGTAAGCACAGGGAAATATCTGCTTCTAAATCCAAAACGCAGCTATCTAACAGAACGGTTGTCAATGTGTGCACTCAACTTCCAGAGTTAAACCCGTGTGTGGATTCAGCAGTCTGCAAACACTTTCTCTGCAGAGTCCCAAAACAGGCGTTTTCAGCCCATTACCGGCATATGGAAGAAACAGCAGTAAGCGCAGGGAAATATCTGCTTCTAAATCCAAAACGCAGCTATCTAACAGAACGGTTGTCAATGTGTGCACTCAACTTCCAGAGTTAAACCCGTGTGTGGATTCAGCAGTCTGCAAACACTTTCTCTGCAGAGTCCCAAAACAGGCGTTTTCAGCCCATTACCGGCATATGGAAGAAACAGCAGTAAGCGCAGGGAAATATCTGCTTCTAAATCCAAAACGCAGCTATCTAACAGAACGGTTGTCAATGTGTGCACTCAACTTCCAGAGTTAAACCGGTGTGTGGATTCAGCAGTCTGCAAGAACTTTCTCTGCAGAGTCCGAAAACAGGCGTTTTCAGCCCATTACCGGCATATGGAAGAAACAGCAGTAAGCACAGGGAAATATCTGCTTCTAAATCCAAAACGCAGCTATCTAACAGAACGGTTGTCAATGTGTGCACTCAACTTCCAGAGTTAAACCCGTGTGTGGATTCAGCAGTCTGCAAACACTTTCTCTGCAGAGTCCCAAAACAGGCGTTTTCAGCCCATTACCGGCATATGGAAGAAACAGCAGTAAGCGCAGGGAAATATCTGCTTCTGAATCCAAAACGCAGCTATCTAACAGAACGGTTGTCAATGTGTGCACTCAACTTCCAGAGTTAAACCCGTGTGTGGATTCAGCAGTCTGCAAACACTTTCTCTGCAGAGTCCCAAAACAGGCGTTTTCAGCCCATTACCGGCATATGGAAGAAACAGCAGTAAGCACAGGGAAATATCTGCTTCTAAATCCAAAACGCAGCTATCTAACAGAACGGTTGTCAATGTGTGCACTCAACTTCCAGAGTTAAACCCGTGTGTGGATTCAGCAGTCTGCAAACACTTTCTCTGCAGAGTCCCAAAACAGGCGTTTTCAGTCCATTACCGGCATATGGAAGAAACAGCAGTAAGCGCAGGGAAATATCTGCTTCTAAGTCCAAAACGCAGCTATCTAACAGAACGGTTGTCAATGTGTGCACTCAACTTCCAGAGTTAAACCGGTGTGTGGATTCAGCAGTCTGCAAACACTTTCTCTACAGAGTCCCAAAACAGGCGTTTTCAGCCCATTACCGGCATATGGAAGAATCAGCAGAAAGCACAGTGAAATATCTGCTTCTAAATCCAAAACGCAGCTATCTAACAGAACGGTTGTCAATGTGTGCACTCAACTTCCAGAGTTAAACCCGTGTGTGGATTCAGCAGTCTGCAAACACTTTCTCTGCAGAGTCCCAAAACAGGCGTTTTCAGCCCATTACCGGCATATGGAAGAAACAGCAGTAAGCACAGGGAAATATCTGCTTCTAAATCCAAAACGCAGCTATCTAACAGAACGGTTGTCAATGTGTGCACTCAACTTGCACAGTTAAACCCGTGTGTGGATTCAGCAGTCTGCAAACACTTTCTCTGCAGAGTCCCAAAACAGGCGTTTTCAGCCCATTACCGGCATATGGAAGAAACAGCAGTAAGCGCAGGGAAATATCTGCTTCTAAATCCAAGACGCAGCTTTCTAACAGAACGGTTGTCAATGTGTGCACTCAACTTCCAGAGTTAAACCCGTGTGTGGATTCAGCAGTCTGCAAACACTTTCTCTGCAGAGTCCCAAAACAGGCGTTTTCAGTCCATTACCGGCATATGGAAGAAACAGCAGTAAGCGCAGGGAAATATCTGCTTCTAAGTCCAAAACGCAGCTATCTAACAGAACGGTTGTCAATGTGTGCACTCAACTTCCAGAGTTAAACCGGTGTGTGGATTCAGCAGTCTGCAAACACTTTCTCTGCAGAGTCCCAAAACAGGCGTTTTCAGCCCATTACCGGCATATGGAAGAAACAGCAGTAAGCGCAGGGAAATATCTGCTTCTAAATCCAAAACGCAGCTATCTAACAGAACGGTTGTCAATGTGTGCACTCAACTTCCAGAGTTAAACCCGTGTGTGGATTCAGCAGTCTGCAAACACTTTCTCTGCAGAGTCCCAAAACAGGCGTTTTCAGCCCATTACCGGCATATGGAAGAAACAGCAGTAAGCGCAGGGAAATATCTGCTTCTAAATCCAAAACGCAGCTATCTAACAGAACGGTTGTCAATGTGTGTACTCAACTTCCAGAGTTAAACCGGTGTGTGGATTCAGCAGTCTGCAAGAACTTTCTCTGCAGAGTCCGAAAACAGGCGTTTTCAGCCCATTACCGGCATATGGAAGAAACAGCAGTAAGCACAGGGAAATATCTGCTTCTAAATCCAAAACGCAGCTATCTAACAGAACGGTTGTCAATGTGTGCACTCAACTTCCAGAGTTAAACCCGTGTGTGGATTCAGCAGTCTGCAAACACTTTCTCTGCAGAGTCCCAAAACAGGCGTTTTCAGCCCATTACCGGCATATGGAAGAAACAGCAGTAAGCGCAGGGAAATATCTGCTTCTGAATCCAAAACGCAGCTATCTAACAGAACGGTTGTCAATGTGTGCACTCAACTTCCAGAGTTAAACCCGTGTGTGGATTCAGCAGTCTGCAAACACTTTCTCTGCAGAGTCCCAAAACAGGCGTTTTCAGCCCATTACCGGCATATGGAAGAAACAGCAGTAAGCACAGGGAAATATCTGCTTCTAAATCCAAAACGCAGCTATCTAACAGAACGGTTGTCAATGTGTGCACTCAACTTCCAGAGTTAAACCCGTGTGTGGATTCAGCAGTCTGCAAACACTTTCTCTGCAGAGTCCCAAAACAGGCGTTTTCAGTCCATTACCGGCATATGGAAGAAACAGCAGTAAGCGCAGGGAAATATCTGCTTCTAAGTCCAAAACGCAGCTATCTAACAGAACGGTTGTCAATGTGTGCACTCAACTTCCAGAGTTAAACCCGTGTGTGGATTCAGCAGTCTGCAAACACTTTCTCTACAGAGTCCCAAAACAGGCGTTTTCAGCCCATTACCGGCATATGGAAGAATCAGCAGAAAGCACAGTGAAATATCTGCTTCTAAATCCAAAACGCAGCTATCTAACAGAACGGTTGTCAATGTGTGCACTCAACTTCCAGAGTTAAACCCGTGTGTGGATTCAGCAGTCTGCAAACACTTTCTCTGCAGAGTCCCAAAACAGGCGTTTTCAGCCCATTACCGGCATATGGAAGAAACAGCAGTAAGCACAGGGAAATATCTGCTTCTAAATCCAAAACGCAGCTATCTAACAGAACGGTTGTCAATGTGTGCACTCAACTTGCACAGTTAAACCCGTGTGTGGATTCAGCAGTCTGCAAACACTTTCTCTGCAGAGTCCCAAAACAGGCGTTTTCAGCCCATTACCGGCATATGGAAGAAACAGCAGTAAGCGCAGGGAAATATCTGCTTCTAAATCCAAGACGCAGCTTTCTAACAGAACGGTTGTCAATGTGTGCACTCAACTTCCAGAGTTAAACCCGTGTGTGGATTCAGCAGTCTGCAAACACTTTCTCTGCAGAGTCCCAAAACAGGCGTTTTCAGCCCTTTACCGGCATATGGAAGAAACAGCAGTAAGCACAGGGAAATATCTGCTTCTAAATCCAAAACGCAGCTATCTAACAGAACGGTTGTCAATGTGTGCACTCAACTTGCACAGTTAAACCCGTGTGTGGATTCAGCAGTCTGCAAACACTTTCTCTGCAGAGTCCCAAAACAGGCGTTTTCAGCCCATTACCGGCATATGGAAGAAACAGCAGTAAGCGCAGGGAAATATCTGCTTCTAAATCCAAGACGCAGCTTTCTAACAGAACGGTTGTCAATGTGTGCACTCAACTTCCAGAGTTAAACCCGTGTGTGGATTCAGCAGTCTGCAAACACTTTCTCTGCAGAGTCCCAAAACAGGCGTTTTCAGCCCTTTACCGGCATATGGAAGAAACAGCAGTAAGCACAGGGAAATATCTGCTTCTAAATCCAAAACGCAGCTATCTAACAGAACGGTTGTCAATGTGTGCACTCAACTTCCAGAGTTAAACCCGTGTGTGGATTCAGCAGTCTGCAAACACTTTCTCTGCAGAGTCCCAAAACAGGCCTTTTCAGCCCATTACCGGCATATGGAAGAAACAGCAGTAAGCACAGGGAAATATCTGCTTCTAAATCCAAAACGCAGCTATCTAACAGAACGGTTGTCAATGTGTGCACTCAACTTGCACAGTTAAACCCGTGTGTGGATTCAGCAGTCTGCAAACACGTTCTCTGCAGAGTCCCAAAACAGGCGTTTTCAGACCATTACCGGCATATGGAAGAAACAGCAGTAAGCGCAGGGAAATATCTGCTTCTAAATCCAAAACGCAGCTATCTAACAGAACGGTTGTCAATGTGTGCACTCAACTTCCAGAGTTAAACCCGTGTGTGGATTCAGCAGTCTGCAAACACTTTCTCTGCAGAGTCCCAAAACAGGCGTTTTCAGCCCTTTACCGGCATATGGAAGAAACAGCAGTAAGCACAGGGAAATATCTGCTTCTAAATCCAAAACGCAGCTATCTAACAGAACGGTTGTCAATGTGTGCACTCAACTTCCAGAGTTAAACCCGTGTGTGGATTCAGCAGTCTGCAAACACTTTCTCTGCAGAGTCCCAAAACAGGCGTTTTCAGCCCATTACCGGCATATGGAAGAAACAGCAGTAAGCACAGGGAAATATCTGCTTCTAAATCCAAAACGCAGCTATCTAACACAACGGTTGTCAATGTGTGCACTCAACTTCCAGAGTTAAACCCGTGTGTGGATTCAGCAGTCTGCAAACACTTTCTCTGCAGAGTCCAAAAACAGGCGTTTTCAGCCCATTACCGGCATATGGAAGAAACAGCAGTAAGCGCAGGGAAATATCTGCTTCTAAATCCAAAACGCAGCTATCTAACAGAACGGTTGTCAATGTGTGCACTCAACTTCCAGAGTTAAACCCGTGTGTGGATTCAGCAGTCTGCAAACACTTTCTCTGCAGAGTCCCAAAACAGTCGTTTTCAGCCCATTACCGGCATATGGAAGAAACAGCAGTAAGCACAGGGAAATATCTGCTTCTAAATCCAAAACGCAGCTATCTAACAGAACGGTTGTCAATGTGTGCACTCAACTTCCAGAGTTAAACCCGTGTGTGGATTCAGCAGTCTGCAAACACTTTCTCTGCAGAGTCCCAAAACAGGCGTTTTCAGCCCATTACCGGCATATGGAAGAAACAGCAGTAAGCGCAGGGAAATATCTGCTTGTAAGTCCAAAACGCAGCTATAAAACAGAACGGTTGTCAATGTGTGCACTCAACTTCCAGAGTTAAACCGGTGTGTGGATTCAGCAGTCTGCAAACACTTTCTCTGCAGAGTCCCAAAACAGGCGTTTTCAGCCCATTACCGGCATATGGAAGAAACAGCAGTAAGCGCAGGGAAATATGTGCTTCTAAATCCAAAACGCAGCTATCTAACAGAACGGTTGTCAATGTCTGCACTCAACTTGCAGAGTTAAACCCGTGTGTGGATTCAGCAGTCTGCAAACACTTTCTCTGCAGAGTCCCAAAACAGGCGTTTTCAGCCCATTACCGGCATATGGAAGAAACAGCAGTAAGCACAGGGAAATATCTACTTCTAAATCCAAAACGCAGCTATCTAACAGAACGGTTTTCAATGTGTGCACTCAACTTCCAGAGTTAAACCCGTGTGTGGATTCAGCAGTCTGCAAACACTTTCTCTGCAGAGTCCCAAAACAGGCGTTTTCAGCCCATTACCGGCATATGGAAGAAACAGCAGTAAGCGCAGGGAAATATCTGCTTCTAAGTCCAAAACGCAGCTATCTAACAGAACGGTTGTCAATGTGTGCACTCAACTTCCAGAGTTAAACCGGTGTGTGGATTCAGCAGTCTGCAAACACTTTCTCTGCAGAGTCCCAAAACAGGCGTTTTCAGCCCATTACCGGCATATGGAAGAAACAGCAGTAAGCGCAGGGAAATATCTGCTTCTAAATCCAAAACGCAGCTATCTAACAGAACGGTTGTCAATGTATGCACTCAACTCCCAGAGTTAAACCCGTGTGTGGATTCAGCAGTCTGCAAACACTTTCTCTGCAGAGTCCCAAAACAGGCGTTTTCAGCCCATTACCGGCATAAGGAAGAAACAGCAGTAAGCACAGGGAAATATCTGCTTCTAAATCCAAAACGCAGCTATCTAACTGAACGGTTTTCAATGTGTGCACTCAACTTCCAGAGTTAAACCCGTGTGTGGATTCAGCAGTCTGCAAACACTTTCTCTACAGAGTCCCAAAACAGGCGTTTTGAGCCCATTACCGGCATATGGAAGAATCAGCAGTAAGCACAGTGAAATATCTGCTTCTAAATCCAAAACGCAGCTATCTAACAGAACGGTTGTCAATGTGTGCACTCAACTTCCAGAGTTAAACCCGTGTGTGGATTCAGCAGTCTGCAAACACTTTCTCTGCAGAGTCCCAAAACAGGCGTTTTCAGCCCATTACCGGCATATGGAAGAAACAGCAGTAAGCACAGGGAAATATCTGGTTCTAAATCCAAAACGCAGCTATCTAACAGAACGGTTGTCAATGTGTGCACTCAACTTGCACAGTTAAACCCGTGTGTGGATTCAGCAGTCTGCAAACACTTTCTCTGCAGAGTCCCAAAACAGGCGTTTTCAGCCCATTACCGGCATATGGAAGAAACAGCAGTAAGCGCAGGGAAATATCTGCTTCTAAATCCAAGACGCTGCTTTCTAACAGAACGGTTGTCAATGTGTGCACTCAACTTCCAGAGTTAAACCCGTGTGTGGATTCAGCAGTCTGCAAACACTTTCTCTGCAGAGTCCCAAAACAGGCGTTTTCAGCCCTTTACCGGCATATGGAAGAAACAGCAGTAAGCACAGGGAAATATCTGCTTCTAAATCCAAAACGCAGCTATCTAACAGAACGGTTGTCAATGTGTGCACTCAACTTCCAGAGTTAAACCCGTGTGTGGATTCAGCAGTCTGCAAACACTTTCTCTGCAGAGTCCCAAAACAGGCGTTTTCAGCCCATTACCGGCATATGGAAGAAACAGCAGTAAGCACAGGGAAATATCTGCTTCTAAATCAAAACGCAGCTATCTAACAGAACGGTTGTCAATGTGTGCACTCAACTTGCACAGTTAAACCCGTGTGTGGATTCAGCAGTCTGCAAACACGTTCTCTGCAGAGTCCCAAAACAGGCGTTTTCAGCCCATTACCGGCATATGGAAGAAACAGCAGTAAGCGCAGGGAAATATCTGCTTCTAAATCCAAAACGCAGCTATCTAACAGAACGGTTGTCAATGTGTGCACTCAACTTCCAGAGTTAAACCCGTGTGTGGATTCAGCAGTCTGCAAACACTTTCTCTGCAGAGTCCCAAAACAGGCGTTTTCAGCCCTTTACCGGCATATGGAAGAAACAGCAGTAAGCACAGGGAAATATCTGCTTCTAAATCCAAAACGCAGCTATCTAACAGAACGGTTGTCAATGTGTGCACTCAACTTCCAGAGTTAAACCCGTGTGTGGATTCAGCAGTCTGCAAACACTTTCTCTGCAGAGTCCCAAAACAGGCGTTTTCAGCCCATTACCGGCATATGGAAGAAACAGCAGTAAGCACAGGGAAATATCTGCTTCTAAATCCAAAACGCAGCTATCTAACACAACGGTTGTCAATGTGTGCACTCAACTTCCAGAGTTAAACCCGTGTGTGGATTCAGCAGTCTGCAAACACTTTCTCTGCAGAGTCCCAAAACAGGCGTTTTCAGCCCATTACCGGCATATGGAAGAAACAGCAGTAAGCGCAGGGAAATATCTGCTTCTAAGTCCAAAACGCAGCTATAAAACAGAACGGTTGTCAATGTGTGCACTCAACTTCCAGAATTAAACCGGTGTGTGGATTCAGCAGTCTGCAAACACTTTCTCTGCAGAGTCCCAAAACAGGCGTTTTCAGTCCATTACCGGCATATGGAAGAAACAGCAGTAAGCGCAGGGAAATATGTGCTTCTAAATCCAAAACGCAGCTATCTAACAGAACGGTTGTCAATGTCTGCACTCAACTTGCAGAGTTAAACCCGTGTGTGGATTCAGCAGTCTGCAAACACTTTCTCTGCAGAGTCCCAAAACAGGCGTTTTCAGCCCATTACCGGCATATGGAAGAAACAGCAGTAAGCACAGGGAAATATCTGCTTCTAAACCCAAACCGCAGCTATCTAACAGAACGGTTGTCAATGTGTGCACTCAACTTCCAGAGTTAAACCCGTGTGTGGATTCAGCAGTCTGCAAACACTTTCTCTGCAGAGTCCCAAAACAGGCGTTTTCAGCCCATTACCGGTATATGGAAGAAACAGCAGTAAGCACAGGGAAATATCTGCTTCTAAATCCAAAACGCAGCTATCTAACAGAACGGTTGTCAATGTGTGCACTCAACTTGCAGAGTTAAACCCGTGTGTGGATTCAGCAGTCTGCAAACACTTTCTCTGCAGAGTCCCAAAACAGGCGTTTTCAGCCCATTACCGGCATATGGAAGAAACAGCAGTAAGCACAGGGAAATATCTGCTTCTAAATTCAAATCGCAGCTATCTATCAGAACGGTTGTCAATGTGTGCACTCAACTTCCAGAGTTAAACCCGTGTGTGGATTCAGCAGTCTGCAAACACTTTCTCTGCAGAGTCCCAAAACAGGCGTTTTCAGCCCATTACCGGCATATGGAAGAAACAGCAGTAAGCGCAGGGAAATATGTGCTTCTAAATCCAAAACGCAGCTATCTAACAGAACGGTTGTCAATGTGTGCACTCAACTTCCAGAGTTAAACCCGTGTGTGGATTCAGCAGTCTGCAAACACTTTCTCTGCAGAGTCCCAAAACAGGCGTTTTCAGCCCATTACCGGCATATGGAAGAAACAGCAGTAAGCACAGGGAAATATCTGCTTCTAAATCCAAAACGCAGCTATCTAACAGAACGGTTGTCAATGTGTGCACTCAACTTGCAGAATTAAACCCGTGTGTGGATTCAGCAGTCTGCAAACACTTTCTCTGCAGAGTCCCAAAACAGGGGTTTTCAGCCCATTACCGGCATATGGAAGAAACAGCAGTAAGCGCAGGGAAATATCTGCTTCTAAATCCAAAACGCAGCTATCTAACACAACGGTTGTCAATGTGTGCACTCAACTTCCAGAGTTAAACCCGTGTGTGGATTCAGCAGTCTGCAAGCACTTTCTCTGCAGAGTCCGAAAACAGGCGTTTTCAGCCCATTACCGGCATATGGAAGAAACAGCAGTAAGCACAGGGAAATATCTGCTTCTAAATCCAAAACGCAGCTATCTAACAGAACGGTTGTCAATGTGTGCACTCAACTTCCAGAGTTAAACCCGTGTGTGGATTCAGCAGTCTGCAAACACTTTCTCTGCAGAGTCCCAAAACAGGCGTTTTCAGCCCATTACCGGCATATGGAAGAAACAGCAGTAAGCGCAGGGAAATATCTGCTTCTAAATCCAAAACGCAGCTATCTAACAGAACGGTTGTCAATGTGTGCACTCAACTTCCAGAGTTAAACCCGTGTGTGGATTCAGCAGTCTGCAAACACTTTCTCTGCAGAGTCCCAAAACAGGCGTTTTCAGCCCATTACCGGCATATGGAAGAAACAGCAGTAAGCACAGGGAAATATCTGCTTCTAAATCCAAAACGCAGCTATCTAACAGAACGGTTGTCAATGTGTGCACTCAACTTCCAGAGTTAAACCCGTGTGTGGATTCAGAAGTCTGCAAACACTTTCTCTGCAGAGTCCCAAAACAGGCGTTTTCAGTCCATTACCGGCATATGGAAGAAACAGCAGTAAGCGCAGGGAAATATCTGCTTCTAAGTCCAAAACGCAGCTATCTAACAGAACGGTTGTCAATGTGTGCACTCAACTTCCAGAGTTAAACCGGTGTGTGGATTCAGCAGTCTGCAAACACTTTCTCTGCAGAGTCCCAAAACAGGCGTTTTCAGCCCATTACCGGCATATGGAAGAAACAGCAGTAAGCGCAGGGAAATATCTGCTTCTAAATCCAAAACGCAGCTATCTAACAGAACGGTTGTCAATGTGTGCACTCAACTTCCAGAGTTAAACCCGTGTGTGGATTCAGCAGTCTGCAAACACTTTCTCTGCAGAGTCCCAAAACAGGCGTTTTCAGCCCATTACCGGCATATGGAAGAAACAGCAGTAAGCGCAGGGAAATATCTGCTTCTAAATCCAAAACGCAGCTATCTAACAGAACGGTTGTCAATGTGTGCACTCAACTTCCAGAGTTAAACCGGTGTGTGGATTCAGCAGTCTGCAAGAACTTTCTCTGCAGAGTCCGAAAACAGGCGTTTTCAGCCCATTACCGGCATATGGAAGAAACAGCAGTAAGCAAAGGGAAATATCTGCTTCTAAATCCAAAACGCAGCTATCTAACAGAACGGTTGTCAATGTGTGCACTCAACTTCCAGAGTTAAACCCGTGTGTGGATTCAGCAGTCTGCAAACACTTTCTCTGCAGAGTCCCAAAACAGGCGTTTTCAGCCCATTACCGGCATATGGAAGAAACAGCAGTAAGCGCAGGGAAATATCTGCTTCTGAATCCAAAACGCAGCTATCTAACAGAACTGTTGTCAATGTGTGCACTCAACTTCCAGAGTTAAACCCGTGTGTGGATTCAGCAGTCTGCAAACACTTTCTCTGCAGAGTCCCAAAACAGGCGTTTTCAGCCCATTCCCGGCATATGGAAGAAACAGCAGTAAGCACAGGGAAATATCTGCTTCTAAATCCAAAACGCAGCTATCTAACACAACGGTTGTCAATGTGTGCACTCAACTTCCAGAGTTAAACCCGTGTGTGGATTCAGCAGTCTGCAAACACTTTCTCTGCAGAGTCCCAAAACAGGCGTTTTCAGTCCATTACCGGCATATGGAAGAAACAGCAGTAAGCGCAGGGAAATATCTGCTTCTAAGTCCAAAACGCAGCTATCTAACAGAACGGTTGTCAATGTGTGCACTCAACTTCCAGAGTTAAACCCGTGTGTGGATTCAGCAGTCTGCAAACACTTTCTCTACAGAGTCCCAAAACAGGCGTTTTCAGCCCATTACCGGCATATGGAAGAATCAGCAGAAAGCACAGTGAAATATCTGCTTCTAAATCCAAAACGCAGCTATCTAACAGAACGGTTGTCAATGTGTGCACTCAACTTCCAGAGTTAAACCCGTGTGTGGATTCAGCAGTCTGCAAACACTTTCTCTGCAGAGTCCCAAAACAGGCGTTTTCAGCCCATTACCGGCATATGGAAGAAACAGCAGTAAGCACAGGGAAATATCTGCTTCTAAATCCAAAACGCAGCTATCTAACAGAACGGTTGTCAATGTGTGCACTCAACTTGCACAGTTAAACCCGTGTGTGGATTCAGCAGTCTGCAAACACTTTCTCTGCAGAGTCCCAAAACAGGCGTTTTCAGCCCATTACCGGCATATGGAAGAAACAGCAGTAAGCGCAGGGAAATATCTGCTTCTAAATCCAAGACGCAGCTTTCTAACAGAACGGTTGTCAATGTGTGCACTCAACTTCCAGAGTTAAACCCGTGTGTGGATTCAGCAGTCTGCAAACACTTTCTCTGCAGAGTCCCAAAACAGGCGTTTTCAGCCCTTTACCGGCATATGGAAGAAACAGCAGTAAGCACAGGGAAATATCTGCTTCTAAATCCAAAACGCAGCTATCTAACAGAACGGTTGTCAATGTGTGCACTCAACTTCCAGAGTTAAACCCGTGTGTGGATTCAGCAGTCTGCAAACACTTTCTCTGCAGAGTCCCAAAACAGGCCTTTTCAGCCCATTACCGGCATATGGAAGAAACAGCAGTAAGCACAGGGAAATATCTGCTTCTAAATCCAAAACGCAGCTATCTAACAGAACGGTTGTCAATGTGTGCACTCAACTTGCACAGTTAAACCCGTGTGTGGATTCAGCAGTCTGCAAACACGTTCTCTGCAGAGTCCCAAAACAGGCGTTTTCAGACCATTACCGGCATATGGAAGAAACAGCAGTAAGCGCAGGGAAATATCTGCTTCTAAATCCAAAACGCAGCTATCTAACAGAACGGTTGTCAATGTGTGCACTCAACTTCCAGAGTTAAACCCGAGTGTGGATTCAGCAGTCTGCAAACACTTTCTCTGCAGAGTCCCAAAACAGGCGTTTTCAGCCCTTTACCGGCATATGGAAGAAACAGCAGTAAGCACAGGGAAATATCTGCTTCTAAATCCAAAACGCAGCTATCTAACAGAACGGTTGTCAATGTGTGCACTCAACTTCCAGAGTTAAACCCGTGTGTGGATTCAGCAGTCTGCAAACACTTTCTCTGCAGAGTCCCAAAACAGGCGTTTTCAGCCCATTACCGGCATATGGAAGAAACAGCAGTAAGCACAGGGAAATATCTGCTTCTAAATCCAAAACGCAGCTATCTAACACAACGGTTGTCAATGTGTGCACTCAACTTCCAGAGTTAAACCCGTGTGTGGATTCAGCAGTCTGCAAGCACTTTCTCTGCAGAGTCCGAAAACAGGCGTTTTCAGCCCATTACCGGCATATGGAAGAAACAGCAGTAAGCACAGGGAAATATCTGCTTCTAAATCCAAAACGCAGCTATCTAACACAACGGTTGTCAATGTGTGCACTCAACTTCCAGAGTTAAACCCGTGTGTGGATTCAGCAGTCTGCAAACACTTTCTCTGCAGAGTCCCAAAACAGGCGTTTTCAGCCCATTACCGGCATATGGAAGAAACAGCAGTAAGCGCAGGGAAATATCTGCTTCTAAATCCAAAACGCAGCTATCTAACAGAACGGTTGTCAATGTGTGCACTCAACTTCCAGAGTTAAACCCGTGTGTGGATTCAGCAGTCTGCAAACACTTTCTCTGCAGAGTCCCAAAACAGGCGTTTTCAGCCCATTACCGGCATATGGAAGAAACAGCAGTAAGCGCAGGGAAATATCTGCTTGTAAGTCCAAAACGCAGCTATAAAACAGAACGGTTGTCAATGTGTGCACTCAACTTCCAGAGTTAAACCGGTGTGTGGATTCAGCAGTCTGCAAACACTTTCTCTGCAGAGTCCCAAAACAGGCGTTTTCAGCCCATTACCGGCATATGGAAGAAACAGCAGTAAGCGCAGGGAAATATGTGCTTCTAAATCCAAAACGCAGCTATCTAACAGAACGGTTGTCAATGTCTGCACTCAACTTGCAGAGTTAAACCCGTGTGTGGATTCAGCAGTCTGCAAACACTTTCTCTGCAGAGTCCCAAAACAGGCGTTTTCAGCCCATTACCGGCATATGGAAGAAACAGCAGTAAGCGCAGGGAAATATCTGCTTCTAAATCCAAGACGCAGCTTTCTAACAGAACGGTTGTCAATGTGTGCACTCAACTTCCAGAGTTAAACCCGTGTGTGGATTCAGCAGTCTGCAAACACTTTCTCTGCAGAGTCCCAAAACAGGCGTTTTCAGCCCTTTACCGGCATATGGAAGAAACAGCAGTAAGCACAGGGAAATATCTGCTTCTAAATCCAAAACGCAGCTATCTAACAGAACGGTTGTCAATGTGTGCACTCAACTTCCAGAGTTAAACCCGTGTGTGGTTTCAGCAGTCTGCAAACACTTTCTCTGCAGAGTCCCAAAACAGGCCTTTTCAGCCCATTACCGGCATATGGAAGAAACAGCAGTAAGCACAGGGAAATATCTGCTTCTAAATCCAAAACGCAGCTATCTAACAGAACGGTTGTCAATGTGTGCACTCAACTTGCACAGTTAAACCCGTGTGTGGATTCAGCAGTCTGCAAACACGTTCTCTGCAGAGTCCCAAAACAGGAGTTTTCAGACCATTACCGGCATATGGAAGAAACAGCAGTAAGCGCAGGGAAATATCTGCTTCTAAATCCAAAACGCAGCTATCTAACAGAACGGTTGTCAATGTGTGCACTCAACTTCCAGAGTTAAACCCGTGTGTGGATTCAGCAGTCTGCAAACACTTTCTCTGCAGAGTCCCAAAACAGGCGTTTTCAGCCCATTACCGGCATATGGAAGAAACAGCAGTAAGCACAGGGAAATATCTGCTTCTAAATCCAAAACGCAGCTATCTAACACAACGGTTGTCAATGTGTGCACTCAACTTCCAGAGTTAAACCCGTGTGTGGATTCAGCAGTCTGCAAACACTTTCTCTGCAGAGTCCAAAAACAGGCGTTTTCAGCCCATTACCGGCATATGGAAGAAACAGCAGTAAGCGCAGGGAAATATCTGCTTCTAAATCCAAAACGCAGCTATCTAACAGAACGGTTGTCAATGTGTGCACTCAACTTCCAGAGTTAAACCCGTGTGTGGATTCAGCAGTCTGCAAACACTTTCTCTGCAGAGTCCCAAAACAGTCGTTTTCAGCCCATTACCGGCATATGGAAGAAACAGCAGTAAGCACAGGGAAATATCTGCTTCTAAATCCAAAACGCAGCTATCTAACAGAACGGTTGTCAATGTGTGCACTCAACTTCCAGAGTTAAACCCGTGTGTGGATTCAGCAGTCTGCAAACACTTTCTCTGCAGAGTCCCAAAACAGGCGTTTTCAGCCCATTACCGGCATATGGAAGAAACAGCAGTAAGCGCAGGGAAATATCTGCTTGTAAGTCCAAAACGCAGCTATAAAACAGAACGGTTGTCAATGTGTGCACTCAACTTCCAGAGTTAAACCGGTGTGTGGATTCAGCAGTCTGCAAACACTTTCTCTGCAGAGTCCCAAAACAGGCGTTTTCAGCCCATTACCGGCATATGGAAGAAACAGCAGTAAGCGCAGGGAAATATGTGCTTCTAAATCCAAAACGCAGCTATCTAACAGAACGGTTGTCAATGTCTGCACTCAACTTGCAGAGTTAAACCCGTGTGTGGATTCAGCAGTCTGCAAACACTATCTCTGCAGAGTCCCAAAACAGGCGTTTTCAGCCCATTACCGGCATATGGAAGAAACAGCAGTAAGCACAGGGAAATATCTACTTCTAAATCCAAAACGCAGCTATCTAACAGAACGGTTTTCAATGTGTGCACTCAACTTCCAGAGTTAAACCCGTGTGTGGATTCAGCAGTCTGCAAACACTTTCTCTGCAGAGTCCCAAAACAGGCGTTTTCAGCCCATTACCGGCATACGGAAGAAACAGCAGTAAGCACAGGGAAATATGTGCTTCTAAATCCAAAACGCAGCTATCTAACAGAACGGTTGTCAATGTGTGCACTCAACTTCCAGAGTTAAACCCGTGTGTGGATTCAGCAGTTTGCAAACACATTCTCTGCAGAGTCCCAAAACAGGCGTTTTCAGCCCATTACCGGCATATGGAAGAAACAGCAGTAAGCACAGGGAAATATCTGCTTCTAAATCCAAAACGCGGCTATCTAACATAACGGTTGTCAATGTGTGCACTCAACTTGCAGAGTTAAACCCGTGTGTGGATTCAGCAGTCTGCAAACACTTTCTCTGCAGAGTCCCAAAACAGGCGTTTTAAGCCCATTACCGGCATATGGAAGAAACAGCAGTAAGCGCAGGGAAATATCTGCTTCTAAATCCAAAACGCAGCTATCTAACAGAACGGTTGTCAATGTGTGCACTCAACTTCCAGAGTTAAACCCGTGTGTGGATTCAGCAGTCTGCAAACACTTTCTCTACAGAGTCCCAAAACAGGCGTTTTCAGCCCTTTACCGGCATATGGAAGAAACAGCATTAAGCACAGGGAAATATCTGCTTCTAAATCCAAAACGCAGCTATCTAACAGAACGGTTGTCAATGTGTGCACTCAACTTCCAGAGTTAAACCCGTGTGTGGATTCAGCAGTCTGCAAACACTTTCTCTGCAGAGTCCCAAAACAGGCGTTTTCAGCCCATTACCGGCATATGGAAGAAACAGCAGTAAGCACAGGGAAATATCTGCTTCTAAATCCAAAACGCAGCTATCTAACAGAACGGTTGTCAATGTGTGCACTCAACTTGCAGAGTTAAACCCGTGTGTGGATTCAGCAGTCTGCAAACACTTTCTCTGCAGAGTCCCAAAACAGGCGTTTTCAGCCCATTACCGGCATATGGAAGAAACAGCAGTAAGCGCAGGGAAATATCTGCTTCTAAATCCAAAACGCAGCTATCTAACAGAACGGTTGTCAATGTGTGCACTCAACTTCCAGAGTTAAACCGGTGTGTGGATTCAGCAGTCTGCAAGCACTTTCTCTGCAGAGTCCGAAAACAGGCGTTTTCAGCCCATTACCGGCATATGGAAGAAACAGCAGTAAGCACAGGGAAATATCTGCTTCTAAATCCAAAACGCAGCTATCTAACAGAACGGTTGTCAATGTGTGCACTCAACTTCCAGAGTTAAACCCGTGTGTGGATTCAGCAGTCTGCAAACACTTTCTCTGCAGAGTCCCAAAACAGGCGTTTTCAGCCCATTACCGGCATATGGAAGAAACAGCAGTAAGCGCAGGGAAATATCTGCTTCTAAATCCAAAACGCAGCTATCTAACAGAACGGTTGTCAATGTGTGCACTCAACTTCCAGAGTTAAACCCGTGTGTGGATTCAGCAGTCTGCAAACACTTTCTCTGCAGAGTCCCAAAACAGGCGTTTTCAGCCCATTACCGGCATATGGAAGAAACAGCAGTAAGCACAGGGAAATATCTGCTTCTAAACCCAAAACGCAGCTATCTAACAGAACGGTTGTCAATGTGTGCACTCAACTTCCAGAGTTAAACCCGTGTGTGGATTCAGCAGTCTGCAAACACTTTCTCTGCAGAGTCCCAAAACAGGCGTTTTCAGCCCATTACCGGCATATGGAAGAAACAGCAGTAAGCACAGGGAAATATCTGCTTCTAAATCCAAAACGCAGCTATCTAACAGAACGGTTGTCAATGTATGCACTCAACTCCCAGAGTTAAACCCGTGTGTGGATTCAGCAGTCTGCAAACACTTTCTCTGCAGAGTCCCAAAACAGGCGTTTTCAGCCCATTACCGGCATAAGGAAGAAACAGCAGTAAGCACAGGGAAATATCTGCTTCTAAATCCAAAACGCAGCTATCTAACTGAACGGTTTTCAATGTGTGCACTCAACTTCCAGAGTTAAACCCGTGTGTGGATTCAGCAGTCTGCAAACACTTTCTCTACAGAGTCCCAAAACAGGCGTTTTCAGCCCATTACCGGCATATGGAAGAATCAGCAGTAAGCACAGTGAAATATCTGCTTCTAAATCCAAAACGCAGCTATCTAACAGAACGGTTGTCAATGTGTGCACTCAACTTCCAGAGTTAAACCCGTGTGTGGATTCAGCAGTCTGCAAACACTTTCTCTGCAGAGTCCCAAAACAGGCGTTTTCAGCCCATTACCGGCATATGGAAGAAACAGCAGTAAGCACAGGGAAATATCTGGTTCTAAATCCAAAACGCAGCTATCTAACAGAACGGTTGTCAATGTGTGCACTCAACTTGCACAGTTAAACCCGTGTGTGGATTCAGCAGTCTGCAAACACTTTCTCTGCAGAGTCCCAAAACAGGCGTTTTCAGCCCATTACCGGCATATGGAAGAAACAGCAGTAAGCGCAGGGAAATATCTGCTTCTAAATCCAAGACGCAGCTTTCTAACAGAACGGTTGTCAATGTGTGCACTCAACTTCCAGAGTTAAACCCGTGTGTGGATTCAGCAGTCTGCAAACACTTTCTCTGCAGAGTCCCAAAACAGGCGTTTTCAGCCCTTTACCGGCATATGGAAGAAACAGCAGTAAGCACAGGGAAATATCTGCTTCTAAATCCAAAACGCAGCTATCTAACAGAACGGTTGTCAATGTGTGCACTCAACTTCCAGAGTTAAACCCGTGTGTGGATTCAGCAGTCTGCAAACACTTTCTCTGCAGAGTCCCAAAACAGGCGTTTTCAGCCCATTACCGGCATATGGAAGAAACAGCAGTAAGCACAGGGAAATATCTGCTTCTAAATCAAAACGCAGCTATCTAACAGAACGGTTGTCAATGTGTGCACTCAACTTGCACAGTTAAACCCGTGTGTGGATTCAGCAGTCTGCAAACACGTTCTCTGCAGAGTCCCAAAACAGGCGTTTTCAGCCCATTACCGGCATATGGAAGAAACAGCAGTAAGCGCAGGGAAATATCTGCTTCTAAATCCAAAACGCAGCTATCTAACAGAACGGTTGTCAATGTGTGCACTCAACTTCCAGAGTTAAACCCGTGTGTGGACTCAGCAGTCTGCAAACACTTTCTCTGCAGAGTCCCAAAACAGGCGTTTTCAGCCCTTTACCGGCATATGGAAGAAACAGCAGTAAGCACAGGGAAATATCTGCTTCTAAATCCAAAACGCAGCTATCTAACAGAAGGGTTGTCAATGTGTGCACTCAACTTCCAGAGTTAAACCCGTGTGTGGATTCAGCAGTCTGCAAACACTTTCTCTGCAGAGTCCCAAAACAGGCGTTTTCAGCCCATTACCGGCATATGGAAGAAACAGCAGTAAGCACAGGGAAATATCTGCTTCTAAATCCAAAACGCAGCTATCTAACACAACGGTTGTCAATGTGTGCACTCAACTTCCAGAGTTAAACCCGTGTGTGGATTCAGCAGTCTGCAAACACTTTCTCTGCAGAGTCCAAAAACAGGCGTTTTCAGCCCATTACCGGCATATGGAAGAAACAGCAGTAAGCGCAGGGAAATATCTGCTTCTAAATCCAAAACGCAGCTATCTAACAGAACGGTTGTCAATGTGTGCACTCAACTTCCAGAGTTAAACCCGTGTGTGGATTCAGCAGTCTGCAAACACTTTCTGTGCAGAGTCCCAAAACAGTCGTTTTCAGCCCATTACCGGCATATGGAAGAAACAGCAGTAAGCACAGGGAAATATCTGCTTCTAAATCCAAAACGCAGCTATCTAACAGAACGGTTGTCAATGTGTGCACTCAACTTCCAGACTTAAACCCGGTGTGTGGATTCAGCAGTCTGCAAACACTTTCTCTGCAGAGTCCCAAAACAGGCGTTTTCAGCCCATTACCGGCATATGGAAGAAACAGCAGTAAGCGCAGGGAAATATCTGCTTCTAAGTCCAAAACGCAGCTATAAAACAGAACGGTTGTCAATGTGTGCACTCAACTTCCAGAGTTAAACCGGTGTGTGGATTCAGCAGTCTGCAAACACTTTCTTTGCAGAGTCCCAAAACAGGCGTTTTCAGTCCATTACCGGCATATGGAAGAAACAGCAGTAAGCGCAGGGAAATATGTGCTTCTAAATCCAAAACGCAGCTATCTAACAGAACGGTTGTCAATGTCTGCACTCAACTTGCAGAGTTAAACCCGTGTGTGGATTCAGCAGTCTGCAAACACTTTCTCTGCAGAGTCCCAAAACAGGCGTTTTCAGCCCATTACCGGCATATGGAAGAAACAGCAGTAAGCACAGGGAAATATCTGCTTCTAAATCCAAACCGCAGCTATCTAACAGAACGGTTGTCAATGTGTGCACTCAACTTCCAGAGTTAAACCCGTGTGTGGATTCAGCAGTCTGCAAACACTTTCTCTGCAGAGTCCCAAAACAGGCGTTTTCAGCCCATTACCGGCATATGGAAGAAACAGCAGTAAGCGCAGGGAAATATCTGCTTCTAAATCCAAAACGCAGCTATCTAACAGAACGGTTGTCAATGTGTGCACTCAACTTGCAGAGTTAAACCCGTGTGTGGATTCAGCAGTCTGCAAACACTTTCTCTGCAGAGTCCCAAAACAGGCGTTTTCAGCCCATTACCGGCATATGGAAGAAACAGCAGTAAGCACAGGGAAATATCTGCTTCTAAATTCAAAACGCAGCTATCTATCAGAACGGTTGTCAATGTGTGCACTCAACTTCCAGAGTTAAACCCGTGTGTGGATTCAGCAGTCTGCAAACACTTTCTCTGCAGAGTCCCAAAACAGGCGTTTTCAGCCCATTACCGGCATATGGAAGAAACAGCAGTAAACCCAGGGAAATATGTGCTTCTAAATCCAAAACGCAGCTATCTAACAGAACGGTTGTCAATGTGTGCACTCAACTTCCAGAGTTAAACCCGTGTGTGGATTCAGCAGTCTGCAAACACTTTCTCTGCAGAGTCCCAAAACAGGCGTTTTCAGCCCATTACCGGCATATGGAAGAAACAGCAGTAAGCACAGGGAAATATCTGCTTCTAAATCCAAAACGCAGCTATCTAACAGAACGGTTGTCAATGTGTGCACTCAACTTGCAGAGTTAAACCCGTGTGTGGATTCAGCAGTCTGCAAACACTTTCTCTGCAGAGTCCCAAAACAGGGGTTTTCAGCCCATTACCGGCATATGGAAGAAACAGCAGTAAGCGCAGGGAAATATCTGCTTCTAAATCCAAAACGCAGCTATCTAACAGAACGGTTGTCAATGTGTGCACTCAACTTCCAGAGTTAAACCCGTGTGTGGATTCAGCAATCTGCAAGCACTTTCTCTGCAGAGTCCGAAAACAGGCGTTTTCAGCCCATTACCGGCATATGGAAGAAACAGCAGTAAGCACAGGGAAATATCTGCTTCTAAATCCAAAACGCAGCTATCTAACAGAACGGTTGTCAATGTGTGCACTCAACTTCCAGAGTTAAACCCGTGTGTGGATTCAGCAGTCTGCAAACACTTTCTCTGCAGAGTCCCAAAACAGGCGTTTTCAGCCCATTACCGGCATATGGAAGAAACAGCAGTAAGCGCAGGGAAATATCTGCTTCTAAATCCAAAACGCAGCTATCTAACAGAACGGTTGTCAATGTGTGCACTCAACTTCCAGAGTTAAACCCGTGTGTGGATTCAGCAGTCTGCAAACACTTTCTCTGCAGAGTCCCAAAACAGGCGTTTTCAGCCCATTACCGGCATATGGAAGAAACAGCAGTAAGCACAGGGAAATATCTGCTTCTAAATCCAAAACGCAGCTATCTAACAGAACGGTTGTCAATGTGTGCACTCAACTTCCAGAGTTAAACCCGTGTGTGGATTCAGCAGTCTGCAAACACTTTCTCTGCAGAGTCCCAAAACAGGCGTTTTCAGTCCATTACCGGCATATGGAAGAAACAGCAGTAAGCGCAGGGAAATATCTGCTTCTAAGTCCAAAACGCAGCTATCTAACAGAACGGTTGTCAATGTGTGCACTCAACTTCCAGAGTTAAACCGGTGTGTGGATTCAGCAGTCTGCAAACACTTTCTCTGCAGAGTCCCAAAACAGGCGTTTTCAGCCCATTACCGGCATATGGAAGAAACAGCAGTAAGCGCAGGGAAATATCTGCTTCTAAATCCAAAACGCAGCTATCTAACAGAACGGTTGTCAATGTGTGCACTCAACTTCCAGAGTTAAACCCGTGTGTGGATTCAGCAGTCTGCAAACACTTTCTCTGCAGAGTCCCAAAACAGGCGTTTTCAGCCCATTACCGGCATATGGAAGAAACAGCAGTAAGCGCAGGGAAATATCTGCTTCTAAATCGAAAACGCAGCTATCTAACAGAACGGTTGTCAATGTGTGCACTCAACTTCCAGAGTTAAACCGGTGTGTGGATTCAGCAGTCTGCAAGAACTTTCTCTGCAGAGTCCGAAAACAGGCGTTTTCAGCCCATTACCGGCATATGGAAGAAACAGCAGTAAGCACAGGGAAATATCTGCTTCTAAATCCAAAACGCAGCTATCTAACAGAACGGTTGTCAATGTGTGCACTCAACTTCCAGAGTTAAACCCGTGTGTGGATTCAGCAGTCTGCAAACACTTTCTCTGCAGAGTCCCAAAACAGGCGTTTTCAGCCCATTACCGGCATATGGAAGAAACAGCAGTAAGCGCAGGGAAATATCTGCTTCTGAATCCAAAACGCAGCTATCTAACAGAACGGTTGTCAATGTGTGCACTCAACTTCCAGAGTTAAACCCGTGTGTGGATTCAGCAGTCTGCAAACACTTTCTCTGCAGAGTCCCAAAACAGGCGTTTTCAGCCCATTACCGGCATATGGAAGAAACAGCAGTAAGCACAGGGAAATATCTGCTTCTAAATCCAAAACGCAGCTATCTAACAGAACGGTTGTCAATGTGTGCACTCAACTTCCAGAGTTAAACCCGTGTGTGGATTCAGCAGTCTGCAAACACTTTCTCTGCAGAGTCCCAAAACAGGCGTTTTCAGTCCATTACCGGCATATGGAAGAAACAGCAGTAAGCGCAGGGAAATATCTGCTTCTAAGTCCAAAACGCAGCTATCTAACAGAACGGTTGTCAATGTGTGCACTCAACTTCCAGAGTTAAACCGGTGTGTGGATTCAGCAGTCTGCAAACACTTTCTCTGCAGAGTCCCAAAACAGGCGTTTTCAGCCCATTACCGGCATATGGAAGAAACAGCAGTAAGCGCAGGGAAATATCTGCTTCTAAATCCAAAACGCAGCTATCTAACAGAACGGTTGTCAATGTGTGCACTCAACTTCCAGAGTTAAACCCGTGTGTGGATTCAGCAGTCTGCAAACACTTTCTCTGCAGAGTCCCAAAACAGGCGTTTTCAGCCCATTACCGGCATATGGAAGAAACAGCAGTAAGCACAGGGAAATATCTGCTTCTAAATCCAAAACGCAGCTATCTAACAGAACGGTTGTCAATGTATGCACTCAACTCCCAGAGTTAAACCCGTGTGTGGATTCAGCAGTCTGCAAACACTTTCTCTGCAGAGTCCCAAAACAGGCGTTTTGATCCCATTACCGGCATAAGGAAGAAACAGCAGTAAGCACAGGGAAATATCTGCTTCTAAATCCAAAACGCAGCTATCTAACTGAACGGTTTTCAATGTGTGCACTCAACTACCAGAGTTAAACCCGTGTGTGGATTCAGCAGTCTGCAAACACTTTCTCTACAGAGTCCCAAAACAGGCGTTTTCAGCCCATTACCGGCATATGGAAGAAACAGCAGTAAGCACACGGAAATATCTGCTTCTAAATCCAAAACGCAGCTATCTAACAGAACGGTTGTCAATGTGTGCACTCAACTTCCAGAGTTAAACCCGTGTGTGGATTCAGCAGTCTGCAAACACTTTCTCTGCAGAGTCCCAAAACAGGCGTTTTCAGCCCATTACCGGCATATGGAAGAAACAGCAGTAAGCACAGGGAAATATCTGCTTCTAAATCCAAAACGCAGCTATCTAACAGAACGGTTGTCAATGTGTGCACTCAACTTGCAGAGTTAAACCCGTGTGTGGATTCAGCAGTCTGCAAACACTTTCTCTGCAGAGTCCCAAAACAGGCGTTTTCAGCCCATTACCGGCATATGGAAGAAACAGCAGTAAGCGCAGGGAAATATCTGCTTCTAAATCCAAGACGCAGCTTTCTAACAGAACGGTTGTCAATGTGTGCACTCAACTTCCAGAGTTAAACCCGTGTGTGGATTCAGCAGTCTGCAAACACTTTCTCTGCAGAGTCCCAAAACAGGCGTTTTCAGCCCTTTACCGGCATATGGAAGAAACAGCAGTAAGCACAGGGAAATATCTGCTTCTAAATCCAAAACGCAGCTATCTAACAGAACGGTTGTCAATGTGTGCACTCAACTTCCAGAGTTAAACCCGTGTGTGGATTCAGCAGTCTGCAAACACTTTCTCTGCAGAGTCCCAAAACAGGCGTTTTCAGCCCATTACCGGCATATGGAAGAAACAGCAGTAAGCACAGGGAAATATCTGCTTCTAAATCCAAAACGCAGCTATCTAACAGAACGGTTGTCAATGTGTGCACTCAACTTGCACAGTTAAACCCGTGTGTGGATTCAACAGTCTGCAAACACGTTCTCTGCAGAGTCCCAAAACAGGCGTTTTCAGCCCATTACCGGCATATGGAAGAAACAGCAGTAAGCGCAGGGAAATATCTGCTTCTAAATCCAAAACGCAGCTATCTAACAGAACGGTTGTCAATGTGTGCACTCAACTTCCAGAGTTAAACCCGTGTGTGGATTCAGCAGTCTGCAAACACTTTCTCTGCAGAGTCCCAAAACAGGTGTTTTCAGCCCTTTACCGGCATATGGAAGAAACAGCAGTAAGCACAGGGAAATATCTGCTTCTAAATCCAAAACGCAGCTATCTAACAGAACGGTTGTCAATGTGTGCACTCAACTTCCAGAGTTAAACCCGTGTGTGGATTCAGCAGTCTGCAAACACTTTCTCTGCAGAGTCCCAAAACAGGCGTTTTCAGCCCATTACCGGCATACGGAAGAAACAGCAGTAAGCACAGGGAAATATCTGCTTCTAAATCCAAAACGCAGCTATCTAACACAACGGTTGTCAATGTGTGCACTCAACTTCCAGAGTTAAACCCGTGTGTGGATTCAGCAGTCTGCAAACACTTTCTCTGCAGAGTCCCAAAACAGGCATTTTCAGCCCATTACCGGCATATGGAAGAAACAGCAGTAAGCGCAGGGAAATATCTGCTTCTAAATCCAAAACGCAGCTATCTAACAGAACGGTTGTCAATGTGTGCACTCAACTTGCAGAGTTAAACCCGTGTGTGGATTCAGCAGTCTGCAAACACTTTCTCTGCAGAGTCCCAAAACAGGCGTTTTCAGCCCATTACCGGCATATGGAAGAAACAGCAGTAAGCACAGGGAAATATCTGCTTCTAAATCCAAAACGCAGCTATCTAACAGAACGGTTGTCAATGTGTGCACTCAACTTCCAGAGTTAAACCCGTGTGTGGATTCAGCAGTCTGCAAACACTTTCTCTGCAGAGTCCCAAAACAGGCGTTTTCAGCCCATTACCGGCATATGGAAGAAACAGCAGTAAGCGCAGGGAAATATCTGCTTCTAAGTCCAAAACGCAGCTATCTAACAGAACGGTTGTCAATGTGTGCACTCAACTTCCAGAGTTAAACCGGTGTGTGGATTCAGCAGTCTGCAAACACTTTCTCTGCAGAGTCCCAAAACAGGCGTTTTCAGCCCATTACCGGCATATGGAAGAAACAGCAGTAAGCGCAGGGAAATATGTGCTTCTAAATCCAAAACGCAGCTATCTAACAGAACGGTTGTCAATGTGTGCACTCAACTTCCAGAGTTAAACCCGTGTGTGGATTCAGCAGTCTGCAAACACTTTCTCTGCAGAGTCCCAAAACAGGCGTTTTCAGCCCATTACCGGCATATGGAAGAAACAGCAGTAAGCACAGGGAAATATCTGCTTCTAAATCCAAAACGCAGCTATCTAACAGAACGGTTGTCAATGTGTGCACTCAACTTCCAGAGTTAAACCCGTGTGTGGATTCAGCAGTCTGCAAACACTTTCTCTGCAGAGTCCCAAAACA
Source organism: Aotus nancymaae (assembly GCF_030222135.1). NCBI lineage: Eukaryota > Metazoa > Chordata > Mammalia > Primates > Aotidae > Aotus > Aotus nancymaae. The sequence goes on from NW_026989026.1 coordinate 38,046, forward strand.
GGCGTTTTCAGCCCATTACCGGTATATGGAAGAAACAGCAGTAAGCGCAGGGAAATATCTGCTTCTAAATCCAAAACGCAGCTATCTAACAGAACGGTTGTCAATGTGTGCACTCAACTTGCAGAGTTAAACCCGTGTGTGGATTCAGCAGTCTGCAAACACTTTCTCTGCAGAGTCCCAAAACAGGCGTTTTCAGCCCATTACCGGCATATGGAAGAAACAGCAGTAAGCACAGGGAAATATCTGCTTCTAAATTCAAAACGCAGCTATCTATCAGAACGGTTGTCAATGTGTGCACTCAACTTCCAGAGTTAAACCCGTGTGTGGATTCAGCAGTCTGCAAACACTTTCTCTGCAGAGTCCCAAAACAGGCGTTTTCAGCCCATTACCGGCATATGGAAGAAACAGCAGTAAGCACAGGGAAATATCTGCTTCTAAATCCAAAACGCAGCTATCTAACAGAACGGTTTTCAATGTGTGCACTCAGCTTCCAGAGTTAAACCCGTGTGTGGATTCAGCAGTCTGCAAACACTTTCTCTGCAGAGTCCCAAAACAGGCGTTTTCAGCCCATTACCGGCATATGGAAGAAACAGCAGTAAGCACAGGGAAATATGTGCTTCTAAATCCAAAACGCAGCTATCTAACAGAACGGTTGTCAATGTGTGCACTCAACTTGCAGAGTTAAACCCGTGTGTGGATTCAGCAGTCTGCAAACACTTTCTCTGCAGAGTCCCAAAACAGGCGTTTTCAGCCCATTACCGGCATATGGAAGAAACAGCAGTAAGCACAGGGAAATATCTGCTTCTAAATCAAAACGCAGCTATCTAACAGAACGGTTGTCAATGTATGCACTCAACTCCCAGAGTTAAACCCGTGTGTGGATTCAGCAGTCTGCAAACACTTTCTCTGCAGAGTCCCAAAACAGGCGTTTTCAGCCCATTACCGGCATATGGAAGAAACAGCAGTAAGCACAGGGAAATATCTGCTTCTAAATCCAAAACGCAGCTATCTAACTGAACGGTTTTCAATGTGTGCACTCCACTTCCAGAGTTAAACCCGTGTGTGGATTCAGCAGTCTGCAAACACTTTCTCTACAGAGTCCCAAAACAGGCGTTTTCAGCCCATTACCGGCATATGGAAGAAACAGCAGTAAGCACAGGGAAATATGTGCTTCTAAATCCAAAACGCAGCTATCTAACAGAACGGTTGTCAATGTGTGCACTCAACTTGCAGAGTTAAACCCGTGTGTGGATTCAGCAGTCTGCAAACACTTTCTCTGCAGAGTCCCAAAACAGGCGTTTTCAGCCCATTACCGGCATATGGAAGAAACAGCAGTAAGCACAGGGAAATATCTGCTTCTAAATCCAAAACGCAGCTATCTAACAGAACGGTTGTCAATGTGTGCACTCAACTTGCACAGTTAAACCCGTGTGTGGATTCAGCAGTCTGCAAACACTTTCTCTGCAGAGTCCCAAAACAGGCGTTTTCAGCCCATTACCGGCATATGGAAGAAACAGCAGTAAGCGCAGGGAAATATCTGCTTCTAAATCCAAGACGCAGCTTTCTAACAGAACGGTTGTCAATGTGTGCACTCAACTTCCAGAGTTAAACCCGTGTGTGGATTCAGCAGTCTGCAAACACTTTCTCTGCAGAGTCCCAAAACAGGCGTTTTCAGCCCTTTACCGGCATATGGAAGAAACAGCAGTAAGCACAGGGAAATATCTGCTTCTAAATCCAAAACGCAGCTATCTAACAGAACGGTTTTCAATGTGTGCACTCAACTTGCACAGTTAAACCCGTGTGTGGATTCAGCAGTCTGCAAACACTTTCTCTGCAGAGTCCCAAAACAGGCGTTTTCAGCCCATTACCGGCATATGGAACAAACAGCAGTAAGCACAGGGAAATATCTGCTTCTAAATCCAAAACGCAGCTATCTAACAGAACGGTTGTCAATGTGTGCACTCAACTTCCAGAGTTAAACCCGTGTGTGGATTCAGCAGTCTGCAAACACCTTCTCTGCAGAGTCCGAAAACAGGCGTTTTCAGCCCATTACCGGCATATGGAAGAAACAGCAGTAAGCGCAGGGAAATATCTGCTTCTAAGTCCAAAACGCAGCTATCTAACAGAACGGTTGTCAATGTGTGCACTCAACTTCCAGAGTTAAACCGGTGTGTGGATTCAGCAGTCTGCAAACACTTTCTCTGCAGAGTCCCAAAACAGGCGTTTTCAGCCCATTACCGGCATATGGAAGAAACAGCAGTAAGCGCAGGGAAATATGTGCTTCTAAATCCAAAACGCAGCTATCTAACAGAACGGTTGTCAATGTGTGCACTCAACTTCCAGAGTTAAACCCGTGTGTGGATTCAGCAGTCTGCAAACACTTTCTCTGCAGAGTCCCAAAACAGGCGTTTTCAGCCCATTACTGGCATATGGAAGAAACAGCAGTAAGCACAGGGAAATATCTGCTTCTAAATCCAAAACGCAGCTATCTAACAGAACGGTTGTCAATGTGTGTACTCAACTTCCAGAGTTAAACCCGTGTGTGGATTCAGCAGTCTGCAAACACTTTCTCTGCAGAGTCCCAAAACAGGCGTTTTCAGCCCATTACCGGTATATGGAAGAAACAGCAGAAAGCGCAGGGAAATATCTGCTTCTAAATCCAAAACGCAGCTATCTAACTGAACGGTTTTCAATGTGTGCACTCAACTTCCAGAGTTAAACCCGTGTGTGGATTCAGCAGTCTGCAAACACTTTCTCTACAGAGTCCCAAAACAGGCGTTTTCAGCCCATTACCGGCATATGGAAGAAACAGCAGTAAGCACAGGGAAATATGTGCTTCTAAATCCAAAACGCAGCTATCTAACAGAACGGTTGTCAATGTGTGCACTCAACTTGCAGAGTTAAACCCGTGTGTGGATTCAGCAGTCTGCAAACACTTTCTCTGCAGAGTCCCAAAACAGGCGTTTTCAGCCCATTACCGGCATATGGAAGAAACAGCAGTAAGCACAGGGAAATATCTGCTTCTAAATCCAAAACGCAGCTATCTAACAGAACGGTTGTCAATGTGTGCACTCAACTTGCACAGTTAAACCCGTGTGTGGATTCAGCAGTCTGCAAACACTTTCTCTGCAGAGTCCCAAAACAGGCGTTTTCAGCCCATTACCGGCATATGGAAGAAACAGCAGTAAGCGCAGGGAAATATCTGCTTCTAAATCCAAGACGCAGCTTTCTAACAGAACGGTTGTCAATGTGTGCACTCAACTTCCAGAGTTAAACCCGTGTGTGGATTCAGCAGTCTGCAAACACTTTCTCTGCAGAGTCCCAAAACAGGCGTTTTCAGCCCTTTACCGGCATATGGAAGAAACAGCAGTAAGCACAGGGAAATATGTGCTTCTAAATCCAAAACGCAGCTATCTAACAGAACGGTTGTCAATGTGTGCACTCAACTTCCAGAGTTAAACCCGTGTGTGGATTCAGCAGTCTGCAAACACTTTCTCTGCAGAGTCCCAAAACAGGCGTTTTCAGCCCATTACCGGCATATGGAAGAAACAGCAGTAAGCACAGGGAAATATCTGCTTCTAAATCCAAAACGCAGCTATCTAACAGAACGGTTGTCAATGTGTGCACTCAACTTGCACAGTTAAACCCGTGTGTGGATTCAACAGTCTGCAAACACGTTCTCTGCAGAGTCCCAAAACAGGCGTTTTCAGCCCATTACCGGCATATGGAAGAAACAGCAGTAAGCGCAGGGAAATATCTGCTTCTAAATCCAAAACGCAGCTATCTAACAGAACGGTTGTCAATGTGTGCACTCAACTTCCAGAGTTAAACCCGTGTGTGGATTCAGCAGTCTGCAAACACTTTCTCTGCAGAGTCCCAAAACAGGTGTTTTCAGCCCTTTACCGGCATATGGAAGAAACAGCAGTAAGCACAGGGAAATATCTGCTTCTAAATCCAAAACGCAGCTATCTAACAGAACGGTTGTCAATGTGTGCACTCAACTTCCAGAGTTAAACCCGTGTGTGGATTCAGCAGTCTGCAAACACTTTCTCTGCAGAGTCCCAAAACAGGCGTTTTCAGCCCATTACCGGCATACGGAAGAAACAGCAGTAAGCACAGGGAAATATCTGCTTCTAAATCCAAAACGCAGCTATCTAACACAACGGTTGTCAATGTGTGCACTCAACTTCCAGAGTTAAACCCGTGTGTGGATTCAGCAGTCTGCAAACACTTTCTCTGCAGAGTCCCAAAACAGGCATTTTCAGCCCATTACCGGCATATGGAAGAAACAGCAGTAAGCGCAGGGAAATATCTGCTTCTAAATCCAAAACGCAGCTATCTAACAGAACGGTTGTCAATGTGTGCACTCAACTTGCAGAGTTAAACCCGTGTGTGGATTCAGCAGTCTGCAAACACTTTCTCTGCAGAGTCCCAAAACAGGCGTTTTCAGCCCATTACCGGCATATGGAAGAAACAGCAGTAAGCACAGGGAAATATCTGCTTCTAAATCCAAAACGCAGCTATCTAACAGAACGGTTGTCAATGTGTGCACTCAACTTCCAGAGTTAAACCCGTGTGTGGATTCAGCAGTCTGCAAACACTTTCTCTGCAGAGTCCCAAAACAGGCGTTTTCAGCCCATTACCGGCATATGGAAGAAACAGCAGTAAGCGCAGGGAAATATCTGCTTCTAAGTCCAAAACGCAGCTATCTAACAGAACGGTTGTCAATGTGTGCACTCAACTTCCAGAGTTAAACCGGTGTGTGGATTCAGCAGTCTGCAAACACTTTCTCTGCAGAGTCCCAAAACAGGCGTTTTCAGCCCATTACCGGCATATGGAAGAAACAGCAGTAAGCGCAGGGAAATATGTGCTTCTAAATCCAAAACGCAGCTATCTAACAGAACGGTTGTCAATGTGTGCACTCAACTTCCAGAGTTAAACCCGTGTGTGGATTCAGCAGTCTGCAAACACTTTCTCTGCAGAGTCCCAAAACAGGCGTTTTCAGCCCATTACCGGCATATGGAAGAAACAGCAGTAAGCACAGGGAAATATCTGCTTCTAAATCCAAAACGCAGCTATCTAACAGAACGGTTGTCAATGTGTGCACTCAACTTCCAGAGTTAAACCCGTGTGTGGATTCAGCAGTCTGCAAACACTTTCTCTGCAGAGTCCCAAAACAGGCGTTTTCAGCCCATTACCGGTATATGGAAGAAACAGCAGTAAGCGCAGGGAAATATCTGCTTCTAAATCCAAAACGCAGCTATCTAACAGAACGGTTGTCAATGTGTGCACTCAACTTGCAGAGTTAAACCCGTGTGTGGATTCAGCAGTCTGCAAACACTTTCTCTGCAGAGTCCCAAAACAGGCGTTTTCAGCCCATTACCGGCATATGGAAGAAACAGCAGTAAGCACAGGGAAATATCTGCTTCTAAATTCAAAACGCAGCTATCTATCAGAACGGTTGTCAATGTGTGCACTCAACTTCCAGAGTTAAACCCGTGTGTGGATTCAGCAGTCTGCAAACACTTTCTCTGCAGAGTCCCAAAACAGGCGTTTTCAGCCCATTACCGGCATATGGAAGAAACAGCAGTAAGCACAGGGAAATATCTGCTTCTAAATCCAAAACGCAGCTATCTAACAGAACGGTTTTCAATGTGTGCACTCAGCTTCCAGAGTTAAACCCGTGTGTGGATTCAGCAGTCTGCAAACACTTTCTCTGCAGAGTCCCAAAACAGGCGTTTTCAGCCCATTACCGGCATATGGAAGAAACAGCAGTAAGCACAGGGAAATATGTGCTTCTAAATCCAAAACGCAGCTATCTAACAGAACGGTTGTCAATGTGTGCACTCAACTTGCAGAGTTAAACCCGTGTGTGGATTCAGCAGTCTGCAAACACTTTCTCTGCAGAGTCCCAAAACAGGCGTTTTCAGCCCATTACCGGCATATGGAAGAAACAGCAGTAAGCACAGGGAAATATCTGCTTCTAAATCAAAACGCAGCTATCTAACAGAACGGTTGTCAATGTATGCACTCAACTCCCAGAGTTAAACCCGTGTGTGGATTCAGCAGTCTGCAAACACTTTCTCTGCAGAGTCCCAAAACAGGCGTTTTCAGCCCATTACCGGCATATGGAAGAAACAGCAGTAAGCACAGGGAAATATCTGCTTCTAAATCCAAAACGCAGCTATCTAACTGAACGGTTTTCAATGTGTGCACTCCACTTCCAGAGTTAAACCCGTGTGTGGATTCAGCAGTCTGCAAACACTTTCTCTACAGAGTCCCAAAACAGGCGTTTTCAGCCCATTACCGGCATATGGAAGAAACAGCAGTAAGCACAGGGAAATATGTGCTTCTAAATCCAAAACGCAGCTATCTAACAGAACGGTTGTCAATGTGTGCACTCAACTTGCAGAGTTAAACCCGTGTGTGGATTCAGCAGTCTGCAAACACTTTCTCTGCAGAGTCCCAAAACAGGCGTTTTCAGCCCATTACCGGCATATGGAAGAAACAGCAGTAAGCACAGGGAAATATCTGCTTCTAAATCCAAAACGCAGCTATCTAACAGAACGGTTGTCAATGTGTGCACTCAACTTGCACAGTTAAACCCGTGTGTGGATTCAGCAGTCTGCAAACACTTTCTCTGCAGAGTCCCAAAACAGGCGTTTTCAGCCCATTACCGGCATATGGAAGAAACAGCAGTAAGCGCAGGGAAATATCTGCTTCTAAATCCAAGACGCAGCTTTCTAACAGAACGGTTGTCAATGTGTGCACTCAACTTCCAGAGTTAAACCCGTGTGTGGATTCAGCAGTCTGCAAACACTTTCTCTGCAGAGTCCCAAAACAGGCGTTTTCAGCCCTTTACCGGCATATGGAAGAAACAGCAGTAAGCACAGGGAAATATCTGCTTCTAAATCCAAAACGCAGCTATCTAACAGAACGGTTTTCAATGTGTGCACTCAACTTGCACAGTTAAACCCGTGTGTGGATTCAGCAGTCTGCAAACACTTTCTCTGCAGAGTCCCAAAACAGGCGTTTTCAGCCCATTACCGGCATATGGAACAAACAGCAGTAAGCACAGGGAAATATCTGCTTCTAAATCCAAAACGCAGCTATCTAACAGAACGGTTGTCAATGTGTGCACTCAACTTCCAGAGTTAAACCCGTGTGTGGATTCAGCAGTCTGCAAACACTTTCTCTGCAGAGTCCGAAAACAGGCGTTTTCAGCCCATTACCGGCATATGGAAGAAACAGCAGTAAGCGCAGGGAAATATCTGCTTCTAAGTCCAAAACGCAGCTATCTAACAGAACGGTTGTCAATGTGTGCACTCAACTTCCAGAGTTAAACCGGTGTGTGGATTCAGCAGTCTGCAAACACTTTCTCTGCAGAGTCCCAAAACAGGCGTTTTCAGCCCATTACCGGCATATGGAAGAAACAGCAGTAAGCGCAGGGAAATATGTGCTTCTAAATCCAAAACGCAGCTATCTAACAGAACGGTTGTCAATGTGTGCACTCAACTTCCAGAGTTAAACCCGTGTGTGGATTCAGCAGTCTGCAAACACTTTCTCTGCAGAGTCCCAAAACAGGCGTTTTCAGCCCATTACTGGCATATGGAAGAAACAGCAGTAAGCACAGGGAAATATCTGCTTCTAAATCCAAAACGCAGCTATCTAACAGAACGGTTGTCAATGTGTGTACTCAACTTCCAGAGTTAAACCCGTGTGTGGATTCAGCAGTCTGCAAACACTTTCTCTGCAGAGTCCCAAAACAGGCGTTTTCAGCCCATTACCGGTATATGGAAGAAACAGCAGAAAGCGCAGGGAAATATCTGCTTCTAAATCCAAAACGCAGCTATCTAACTGAACGGTTTTCAATGTGTCCACTCAACTTCCAGAGTTAAACCCGTGTGTGGATTCAGCAGTCTGCAAACACTTTCTCTACAGAGTCCCAAAACAGGCGTTTTCAGCCCATTACCGGCATATGGAAGAAACAGCAGTAAGCACAGGGAAATATGTGCTTCTAAATCCAAAACGCAGCTATCTAACAGAACGGTTGTCAATGTGTGCACTCAACTTGCAGAGTTAAACCCGTGTGTGGATTCAGCAGTCTGCAAACACTTTCTCTGCAGAGTCCCAAAACAGGCGTTTTCAGCCCATTACCGGCATATGGAAGAAACAGCAGTAAGCACAGGGAAATATCTGCTTCTAAATCCAAAACGCAGCTATCTAACAGAACGGTTGTCAATGTGTGCACTCAACTTGCACAGTTAAACCCGTGTGTGGATTCAGCAGTCTGCAAACACTTTCTCTGCAGAGTCCCAAAACAGGCGTTTTCAGCCCATTACCGGCATATGGAAGAAACAGCAGTAAGCGCAGGGAAATATCTGCTTCTAAATCCAAGACGCAGCTTTCTAACAGAACGGTTGTCAATGTGTGCACTCAACTTCCAGAGTTAAACCCGTGTGTGGATTCAGCAGTCTGCAAACACTTTCTCTGCAGAGTCCCAAAACAGGCGTTTTCAGCCCTTTACCGGCATATGGAAGAAACAGCAGTAAGCACAGGGAAATATCTGCTTCTAAATCCAAAACGCAGCTATCTAACAGAACGGTTGTCAATGTGTGCACTCAACTTGCAGAGTTAAACCCGTGTGTGGATTCAGCAGTCTGCAAACACTTTCTCTGCAGAGTCCCAAAACAGGCGTTTTCAGCCCATTACCGGCATATGGAAGAAACAGCAGTAAGCACAGGGAAATATCTGCTTCTAAATCCAAAACGCAGCTATCTAACAGAACGGTTGTCAATGTGTGCACTCAACTTCCAGAGTTAAACCCGTGTGTGGATTCAGCAGTCTGCAAACACTTTCTCTGCAGAGTCCCAAAACAGGCGTTTTCAGCCCATTACCGGCATATGGAAGAAACAGCAGTAAGCGCAGGGAAATATCTGCTTCTAAGTCCAAAACGCAGCTATCTAACAGAACGGTTGTCAATGTGTGCACTCAACTTCCAGAGTTAAACCGGTGTGTGGATTCAGCAGTCTGCAAACACTTTCTCTGCAGAGTCCCAAAACAGGCGTTTTCAGCCCATTACCGGCATATGGAAGAAACAGCAGTAAGCGCAGGGAAATATGTGCTTCTAAATCCAAAACGCAGCTATCTAACAGAACGGTTGTCAATGTGTGCACTCAACTTGCAGAGTTAAACCCGTGTGTGGATTCAGCAGTCTGCAAACACTTTCTCTGCAGAGTCCCAAAACAGGCGTTTTCAGCCCATTACCGGCATATGGAAGAAACAGCAGTAAGCACAGGGAAATATCTGCTTCTAAATCCAAAACGCAGCTATCTAACAGAACGGTTGTCAATGTGTGCACTCAACTTCCAGAGTTAAACCCGTGTGTGGATTCAGCAGTCTGCAAACACTTTCTCTGCAGAGTCCCAAAACAGGCGTTTTCAGCCCATTACCGGTATATGGAAGAAACAGCAGTAAGCGCAGGGAAATATCTGCTTGTAAATCCAAAACGCAGCTATCTAACAGAACGGTTGTCAATGTGTGCACTCAACTTGCAGAGTTAAACCCGTGTGTGGATTCAGCAGTCTGCAAACACTTTCTCTGCAGAGTCCCAAAACAGGCGTTTTCAGCCCATTACCGGCATATGGAAGAAACAGCAGTAAGCACAGGGAAATATCTGCTTCTAAATTCAAAACGCAGCTATCTATCAGAACGGTTGTCAATGTGTGCACTCAACTTCCAGAGTTAAACCCGTGTGTGGATTCAGCAGTCTGCAAACACTTTCTCTGCAGAGTCCCAAAACAGGCGTTTTCAGCCCATTACCGGCATATGGAAGAAACAGCAGTAAGCACAGGGAAATATCTGCTTCTAAATCCAAAACGCAGCTATCTAACAGAACGGTTTTCAATGTGTGCACTCAGCTTCCAGAGTTAAACCCGTGTGTGGATTCAGCAGTCTGCAAACACGTTCTCTGCAGAGTCCCAAAACAGGCGTTTTCAGCCCATTACCGGCATATGGAAGAAACAGCAGTAAGCGCAGGGAAATATGTGCTTCTAAATCCAAAACGCAGCTATCTAACAGAACGGTTGTCAATGTGTGCACTCAACTTGCAGAGTTAAACCCGTGTGTGGATTCAGCAGTCTGCAAACACTTTCTCTGCAGAGTCCCAAAACAGGCGTTTTCAGCCCATTACCGGCATATGGAAGAAACAGCAGTAAGCACAGGGAAATATCTGCTTCTAAATCCAAAACGCAGCTATCTAACAGAACGGTTGTCAATGTGTGCACTCAACTTCCAGAGTTAAACCCGTGTGTGGATTCAGCAGTCTGCAAACACTTTCTCTGCAGAGTCCCAAAACAGGCGTTTTCAGCCCATTACCGGTATATGGAAGAAACAGCAGTAAGCGCAGGGAAATATCTGCTTCTAAATCCAAAACGCAGCTATCTAACAGAACGGTTGTCAATGTGTGCACTCAACTTGCAGAGTTAAACCCGTGTGTGGATTCAGCAGTCTGCAAACACTTTCTCTGCAGAGTCCCAAAACAGGCGTTTTCAGCCCATTACCGGCATATGGAAGAAACAGCAGTAAGCACAGGGAAATATCTGCTTCTAAATTCAAAACGCAGCTATCTATCAGAACGGTTGTCAATGTGTGCACTCAACTTCCAGAGTTAAACCCGTGTGTGGATTCAGCAGTCTGCAAACACTTTCTCTGCAGAGTCCCAAAACAGGCGTTTTCAGCCCATTACCGGCATATGGAAGAAACAGCAGTAAGCACAGGGAAATATCTGCTTCTAAATCCAAAACGCAGCTATCTAACAGAACGGTTTTCAATGTGTGCACTCAGCTTCCTGAGTTAAACCCGTGTGTGGATTCAGCAGTCTGCAAACACGTTCTCTGCAGAGTCCCAAAACAGGCGTTTTCAGCCCATTACCGGCATATGGAAGAAACAGCAGTAAGCACAGGGAAATATGTGCTTCTAAATCCAAAACGCAGCTATCTAACAGAACGGTTGTCAATGTGTGCACTCAACTTCCAGAGTTAAACCCGTGTGTGGATTCAGCAGTCTGCAAACACTTTCTCTGCAGAGTCCCGAAACAGGCGTTTTCAGCCCATTACCGGCATATGGAAGAAACAGCAGTAAGCATAGGGAAATATCTGCTTCTAAATCAAAACGCAGCTATCTAACAGAACGGTTGTCAATGTATGCACTCAACTCCCAGAGTTAAACCCGTGTGTGGATTCAGCAGTCTGCAAACACTTTCTCTGCAGAGTCCCAAAACAGGCGTTTTCAGCCCATTACCGGCATATGGAAGAAACACCAGTAAGCACAGGGAAATATCTGCTTCTAAATCCAAAACGCAGCTATCTAACTGAACGGTTTTCAATGTGTGCACTCAACTTGCACAGTTAAACCCGTGTGTGGATTCAGCAGTCTGCAAACACTTTCTCTACAGAGTCCCAAAACAGGCGTTTTCAGCCCATTACCGGCATATGGAAGAAACAGCAGTAAGCACAGGGAAATATGTGCTTCTAAATCCAAAACGCAGCTATCTAACAGAACGGTTGTCAATGTGTGCACGCAACTTCCAGAGTTAAACCCGTGTGTGGATTCAGCAGTCTGCAAACACTTTCTCTGCAGAGTCCCAAAACAGGCGTTTTCAGCCCATTACCGGCATATGGAAGAAACAGCAGTAAGCACAGGGAAATATCTGCTTCTAAATCCAAAACGCAGCTATCTAACAGAATGGTTGTCAATGTGTGCACTCAACTTGCACAGTTAAACCCGTGTGTGGATTCAGGAGTCTGCAAACACTTTCTCTGCAGAGTCCCAAAACAGGCGTTTTCAGCCCATTACCGGCATATGGAAGAAACAGCAGTAAGCGCAGGGAAATATCTGCTTCTAAATCCAAGACGCAGCTTTCTAACAGAACGGTTGTCAATGTGTGCACTCAACTTCCAGAGTTAAACCCGTGTGTGGATTCAGCAGTCTGCAAACACTTTCTCTGCAGAGTCCCAAAACAGGCGTTTTCAGCCCTTTACCGGCATATGGAAGAAACAGCAGTAAGCACAGGGAAATATCTGCTTCTAAATCCAAAACGCAGCTATCTAACAGAACGGTTGTCAATGTGTGCACTCAACTTCCAGAGTTAAACCCGTGTGTGGATTCAGCAGTCTGCAAACACTTTCTCTGCAGAGTCCCAAAACAGGCGTTTTCAGCCCATTACCGGCATATGGAAGAAACAGCAGTAAGCACAGGGAAATATCTGCTTCTAAATCCAAAACGCAGCTATCTAACAGAACGGTTGTCAATGTGTGCACTCAACTTGCACAGTTAAACCCGTGTGTGGATTCAGCAGTCTGCAAACACGTTCTCTGCAGAGTCCCAAAACAGGCGTTTTCAGCCCATTACCGGCATATGGAAGAAACAGCAGTAAGCGCAGGGAAATATCTGCTTCTAAATCCAAAACGCAGCTATCTAACAGAACGGTTGTCAATGTGTGCACTCAACTTCCAGAGTTAAACCCGTGTGTGGATTCAGCAGTCTGCAAACACTTTCTCTGCAGAGTCCCAAAACAGGCGTTTTCAGCCCTTTACCGGCATATGGAAGAAACAGCAGTAAGCACAGGGAAATATCTGCTTCTAAATCCAAAACGCAGCTATCTAACAGAACGGTTGTCAATGTGTGCACTCAACTTCCAGAGTTAAACCCGTGTGTGGATTCAGCAGTCTGCAAACACTTTCTCTGCAGAGTCCCAAAACAGGCGTTTTCAGCCCATTACCGGCATATGGAAGAAACAGCAGTAAGCACAGGGAAATATCTGCTTCTAAATCCAAAACGCAGCTATTTAACACAATGGTTGTCAATGTGTGCACTCAACTTCCAGGGTTAAACCCGTGTGTGGATTCAGCAGTCTGCAAACACTTTCTCTGCAGAGTCCAAAAACAGGCGTTTTCAGCCCATTACCGGCATATGGAAGAAACAGCAGTAAGCGCAGGGAAATATCTGCTTCTAAATCCAAAACGCAGCTATCTAACAGAACGGTTGTCAATGTGTGCACTCAGCTTCCAGAGTTAAACCCGTGTGTGGATTCAGCAGTCTGCAAACACTTTCTCTGCAGAGTCCCAAAACAGTCGTTTTCAGCCCATTACCGGCATATGGAAGAAACAGCAGTAAGCACAGGGAAATATCTGCTTCTAAATCCAAAACGCAGCTATCTAACAGAACGGTTGTCAATGTGTGCACTCAACTTCCAGAGTTAAAACCGTGTGTGGATTCAGCAGTCTGCAAACACTTTCTCTGCAGAGTCCCAAAACAGGCGTTTTCAGCCCATTACCGGCATATGGAAGAAACAGCAGTAAGCGCAGGGAAATATCTGCTTCTAAGTCCAAAACGCAGCTATAAAACAGAACGGTTGTCAATGTGTGCACTCAACTTCCAGAGTTAAACCGGTGTGTGGATTCAGCAGTCTGCAAACACTTTCTCTGCAGAGTCCCAAAACAGGCGTTTTCAGTCCATTACCGGCATATGGAAGAAACAGCAGTAAGCGCAGGGAAATATGTGCTTCTAAATCCAAAACGCAGCTATCTAACAGAACGGTTGTCAATGTGTGCACTCAACTTGCAGAGTTAAACCCGTGTGTGGATTCAGCAGTCTGCAAACACTTTCTCTGCAGAGTCCCAAAACAGGCGTTTTCAGCCCATTACCGGCATATGGAAGAAACAGCAGTAAGCACAGGGAAATATCTGCTTCTAAATCCAAACCGCAGCTATCTAACAGAACGGTTGTCAATGTGTGCACTCAACTTCCAGATTTAAACCCGTGTGTGGATTCAGCAGTCTGCAAACACTTTCTCTGCAGAGTCCCAAAACAGGCGTTTTCAGCCCATTACCGGTATATGGAAGAAACAGCAGTAAGCGCAGGGAAATATCTGCTTCTAAATCCAAAACGCAGCTATCTAACAGAACGGTTGTCAATGTGTGCACTCAACTTGCAGAGTTAAACCCGTGTGTGGATTCAGCAGTCTGCAAACACTTTCTCTGCAGAGTCCCAAAACAGGCGTTTTCAGCCCATTACCGGCATATGGAAGAAACAGCAGTAAGCACAGGGAAATATCTGCTTCTAAATCCAAAACGCAGCTATCTAACAGAACGGTTGTCAATGTGTGCACTCAACTTCCAGAGTTAAACCCGTGTGTGGATTCAGCAGTCTGCAAACACTTTCTCTGCAGAGTCCCAAAACAGGCGTTTTCAGCCCATTACCGGCATATGGAAGAAACAGCAGTAAGCACAGGGAAATATCTGCTTCTAAATCAAAAACGCAGCTATCTAACAGAACGGTTGTCAATGTGTGCACTCAACTTGCACAGTTAAACCCGTGTGTGGATTCAGCAGTCTGCAAACACTTTCTCTGCAGAGTCCCAAAACAGGCGTTTTCAGCCCATTACCGGCATATGGAAGAAACAGCAGTAAGCGCAGGGAAATATCTGCTTCTAAATCCAAGACGCAGCTTTCTAGCAGAACGGTTGTCAATGTGTGCACTCAACTTCCAGAGTTAAACCCGTGTGTGGATTCAGCAGTCTGCAAACACTTTCTCTGCAGAGTCCCAAAACAGGCGTTTTCAGCCCTTTACCGGCATATGGAAGAAACAGCAGTAAGCACAGGGAAATATCTGCTTCTAAATCCAAAACGCAGCTATCTAACAGAGCGGTTGTCAATGTGTGCACTCAACTTCCAGAGTTAAACCCGTGTGTGGATTCAGCAGTCTGCAAACACTTTCTCTGCAGAGTCCCAAAACAGGCGTTTTCAGCCCATTACCGGCATATGGAAGAAACAGCAGTAAGCACAGGGAAATATCTGCTTCTAAATCCAAAACGCAGCTATCTAACAGAACGGTTGTCAATGTGTGCACTCAACTTGCACAGTTAAACCCGTGTGTGGATTCAGCAGTCTGCAAACACGTTCTCTGCAGAGTCCCAAAACAGGCGTTTTCAGCCCATTACCGGCATATGGAAGAAACAGCAGTAAGCGCAGGGAAATATCTGCTTCTAAATCCAAAACGCAGCTATCTAACAGAACGGTTGTCAATGTGTGCACTCAACTTCCAGAGTTAAACCCGTGTGTGGATTCAGCAGTCTGCAAACACTTTCTCTGCAGAGTCCCAAAACAGGCGTTTTCAGCCCTTTACCGGCATAT
The DNA here is from genome assembly GCF_030222135.1 of Aotus nancymaae. Lineage (NCBI taxonomy): Eukaryota > Metazoa > Chordata > Mammalia > Primates > Aotidae > Aotus > Aotus nancymaae. The sequence continues at coordinate 53,240 of NW_026989026.1, forward strand.
GGAAGAAACAGCAGTAAGCCCAGGGAAATATCTGCTTCTAAATCCAAAACGCAGCTATCTAACAGAACGGTTGTCAATGTGTGCACTCAACTTCCAGAGTTAAACCCGTGTGTGGATTCAGCAGTCTGCAAACACTTTCTCTGCAGAGTCCCAAAACAGGCGTTTTCAGCCCATTACCGGCATATGGAAGAAACAGCAGTAAGCACAGGGAAATATCTGCTTCTAAATCCAAAACGCAGCTATCTAACACAACGGTTGTCAATGTGTGCACTCAACTTCCAGAGTTAAACCCGTGTGTGGATTCAGCAGTCTGCAAACACTTTCTCTGCAGAGTCCCAAAACAGTCGTTTTCAGCCCATTACCGGCATATGGAAGAAACAGCAGTAAGCGCAGGGAAATATCTGCTTCTAAATCCAAAACGCAGGTATCTAACAGAACGGTTGTCAATGTGTGCACTCAACTTCCAGAGTTAAACCCGTGTGTGGATTCAGCAGTCTGCAAACACTTTCTCTGCAGAGTCCCAAAACAGGCGTTTTCAGCCCATTACCGGCATATGGAAGAAACAGCAGTAAGCACAGGGAAATATCTGCTTCTAAATCCAAAACGCAGCTATCTAACAGAACGGTTGTCAATGTGTGCACTCAACTTCCAGAGTTAAACCCGTGTGTGGATTCAGCAGTCTGCAAACACTTTCTCTGCAGAGTCCCAAAACAGGCGTTTTCAGCCCATTACCGGCATATGGAAGAAACAGCAGTAAGCACAGGGAAATATCTGCTTCTAAATCCAAAACGCAGCTATCTAACAGAACGGTTGTCAATGTGTGCACTCAACTTGCACAGTTAAACCCGTGTGTGGATTCAGCAGTCTGCAAACACTTTCTCTGCAGAGTCCCAAAACAGGCGTTTTCAGCCCATTACCGGCATATGGAAGAAACAGCAGTAAGCGCAGGGAAATATCTGCTTCTAAATCCAAGACGCAGCTTTCTAACAGAACGGTTGTCAATGTGTGCACTCAACTTCCAGAGTTAAACCCGTGTGTGGATTCAGCAGTCTGCAAACACGTTCTCTGCAGAGTCCCAAAACAGGCGTTTTCAGCCCTTTACCGGCATATGGAAGAAACAGCAGTAAGCACAGGGAAATATCTGCTTCTAAATCCAAAACGCAGCTATCTAACAGAACGGTTTTCAATGTGTGCACTCAACTTGCACAGTTAAACCCGTGTGTGGATTCAGCAGTCTGCAAACACTTTCTCTGCAGAGTCCCAAAACAGGCGTTTTCAGCCCATTACCGGCATATGGAAGAAACAGCAGTAAGCACAGGGAAATATCTGCTTCTAAATCCAAAACGCAGCTATCTAACAGAACGGTTGTCAATGTGTGCACTCAACTTCCAGAGTTAAACCCGTGTGTGGATTCAGCAGTCTGCAAACACTTTCTCTGCAGAGTCCCAAAACAGGCGTTTTCAGCCCATTACCGGCATATGGAAGAAACAGCAGTAAGCGCAGGGAAATATCTGCTTCTAAGTCCAAAACGCAGCTATCTAACAGAACGGTTGTCAATGTGTGCACTCAACTTCCAGAGTTAAACCGGTGTGTGGATTCAGCAGTCTGCAAACACTTTCTCTGCAGAGTCCCAAAACAGGCGTTTTCAGCCCATTACCGGCATATGGAAGAAACAGCAGTAAGCGCAGGGAAATATGTGCTTCTAAATCCAAAACGCAGCTATCTAACAGAACGGTTGTCAATGTGTGCACTCAACTTCCAGAGTTAAACCCGTGTGTGGATTCAGCAGTCTGCAAACACTTTCTCTGCAGAGTCCCAAAACAGGCGTTTTCAGCCCATTACCGGCATATGGAAGAAACAGCAGTAAGCACAGGGAAATATCTGCTTCTAAATCCAAAACGCAGCTATCTAACAGAACGGTTGTCAATGTGTGTACTCAACTTCCAGAGTTAAACCCGTGTGTGGATTCAGCAGTCTGCAAACACTTTCTCTGCAGAGTCCCAAAACAGGCGTTTTCATCCCATTACCGGTATATGGAAGAAACAGCAGTAAGCGCAGGGAAATATCTGCTTCTAAATCCAAAACGCAGCTATCTAACTGAACGGTTTTCAATGTGTCCACTCAACTTCCAGAGTTAAACCCGTGTGTGGATTCAGCAGTCTGCAAACACTTTCTCTACAGAGTCCCAAAACAGGCGTTTTCAGCCCATTACCGGCATATGGAAGAAACAGCAGTAAGCACAGGGAAATATCTGCTTCTAAATCCAAAACGCAGCTATCTAACAGAACGGTTGTCAATGTGTGCACTCAACTTGCAGAGTTAAACCCGTGTGTGGATTCAGCAGTCTGCAAACACTTTCTCTGCAGAGTCCCAAAACAGGCGTTTTCAGCCCATTACCGGCATATGGAAGAAACAGCAGTAAGCACAGGGAAATATCTGCTTCTAAATCCAAAACGCAGCTATCTAACAGAACGGTTGTCAATGTGTGCACTCAACTTGCACAGTTAAACCCGTGTGTGGATTCAGCAGTCTGCAAACACTTTCTCTGCAGAGTCCCAAAACAGGCGTTTTCAGCCCATTACCGGCATATGGAAGAAACAGCACTAAGCGCAGGGAAATATCTGCTTCTAAATCCAAGACGCAGCTTTCTAACAGAACGGTTGTCAATGTGTGCACTCAACTTCCAGAGTTAAACCCGTGTGTGGATTCAGCAGTCTGCAAACACTTTCTCTGCAGAGTCCCAAAACAGGCGTTTTCAGCCCTTTACCGGCATATGGAAGAAACAGCAGTAAGCACAGGGAAATATCTGCTTCTAAATCCAAAACGCAGCTATCTAACAGAACGGTTGTCAATGTGTGCACTCAACTTGCAGAGTTAAACCCGTGTGTGGATTCAGCAGTCTGCAAACACTTTCTCTGCAGAGTCCCAAAACAGGCGTTTTCAGCCCATTACCGGCATATGGAAGAAACAGCAGTAAGCACAGGGAAATATCTGCTTCTAAATCCAAAACGCAGCTATCTAACAGAACGGTTGTCAATGTGTGCACTCAACTTCCAGAGTTAAACCCGTGTGTGGATTCAGCAGTCTGCAAACACTTTCTCTGCAGAGTCCCAAAACAGGCGTTTTCAGCCCATTACCGGCATATGGAAGAAACAGCAGTAAGCGCAGGGAAATATCTGCTTCTAAGACCAAAACGCAGCTATCTAACAGAACGGTTGTCAATGTGTGCACTCAACTTCCAGAGTTAAACCGGTGTGTGGATTCAGCAGTCTGCAAACACTTTCTCTGCAGAGTCCCAAAACAGGCGTTTTCAGCCCTTTACCGGCATATGGAAGAAACAGCAGTAAGCGCAGGGAAATATGTGCTTCTAAATCCAAAACGCAGCTATCTAACAGAACGGTTGTCAATGTGTGCACTCAACTTCCAGAGTTAAACCCGTGTGTGGATTCAGCAGTCTGCAAACACTTTCTCTGCAGAGTCCCAAAACAGGCGTTTTCAGCCCATTACCGGCATATGGAAGAAACAGCAGTAAGCACAGGGAAATATCTGCTTCTAAATCCAAAACGCAGCTATCTAACAGAACGGTTGTCAATGTGTGCACTCAACTTCCAGAGTTAAACCCGTGTGTGGATTCAGCAGTCTGCAAACACTTTCTCTGCAGAGTCCCAAAACAGGCGTTTTCAGCCCATTACCGGTATATGGAAGAAACAGCAGTAAGCGCAGGGAAATATCTGCTTCTAAATCCAAAACGCAGCTATCTAACAGAACGGTTGTCAATGTGTGCACTCAACTTGCAGAGTTAAACCCGTGTGTGGATTCAGCAGTCTGCAAACACTTTCTCTGCAGAGTCCCAAAACAGGCGTTTTCAGCCCATTACCGGCATATGGAAGAAACAGCAGTAAGCACAGGGAAATATCTGCTTCTAAATTCAAAACGCAGCTATCTATCAGAACGGTTGTCAATGTGTGCACTCAACTTCCAGAGTTAAACCCGTGTGTGGATTCAGCAGTCTGCAAACACTTTCTCTGCAGAGTCCCAAAACAGGCGTTTTCAGCCCATTACCGGCATATGGAAGAAACAGCAGTAAGCACAGGGAAATATCTGCTTCTAAATCCAAAACGCAGCTATCTAACAGAACGGTTTTCAATGTGTGCACTCAGCTTCCAGAGTTAAACCCGTGTGTGGATTCAGCAGTCTGCAAACACGTTCTCTGCAGAGTCCCAAAACAGGCGTTTTCAGCCCATTACCGGCATATGGAAGAAACAGCAGTAAGCACAGGGAAATATGTGCTTCTAAATCCAAAACGCAGCTATCTAACAGAACGGTTGTCAATGTGTGCACTCAACTTCCAGAGTTAAACCCGTGTGTGGATTCAGCAGTCTGCAAACACTTTCTCTGCAGAGTCCCAAAACAGGCGTTTTCAGCCCATTACCGGCATATGGAAGAAACAGCAGTAAGCACAGGGAAATATCTGCTTCTAAATCAAAACGCAGCTATCTAACAGAACGGTTGTCAATGTATGCACTCAACTCCCAGAGTTAAACCCGTGTGTGGATTCAGCAGTCTGCAAACACTTTCTCTGCAGAGTCCCAAAACAGGCGTTTTCAGCCCATTACCGGCATATGGAAGAAACAGCAGTAAGCACAGGGAAATATCTGCTTCTAAATCCAAAACGCAGCTATCTAACTGAACGGTTTTCAATGTGTGCACTCAACTTGCACAGTTAAACCCGTGTGTGGATTCAGCAGTCTGCAAACACTTTCTCTACAGAGTCCCAAAACAGGCGTTTTCAGCCCATTACCGGCATATGGAAGAAACAGCAGTAAGCACAGGGAAATATGTGCTTCTAAATCCAAAACGCAGCTATCTAACAGAACGGTTGTCAATGTGTGCACTCAACTTGCAGAGTTAAACCCGTGTGTGGATTCAGCAGTCTGCAAACACTTTCTCTGCAGAGTCCCAAAACAGGCGTTTTCAGCCCATTACCGGCATATGGAAGAAACAGCAGTAAGCACAGGGAAATATCTGCTTCTAAATCCAAAACGCAGCTATCTATCAGAATGGTTGTCAATGTGTGCACTCAACTTGCACAGTTAAACCCGTGTTTGGATTCAGCAGTCTGCAAACACTTTCTCTGCAGAGTCCCAAAACAGGCGTTTTCAGCCCATTACCGGCATATGGAAGAAACAGCAGTAAGCGCAGGGAAATATCTGCTTCTAAATCCAAGACGCAGCTTTCTAACAGAACGGTTGTCAATGTGTGCACTCAACTTCCAGAGTTAAACCCGTGTGTGGATTCAGCAGTCTGCAAACACTTTCTCTGCAGAGTCCCAAAACAGGCGTTTTCAGCCCTTTACCGGCATATGGAAGAAACAGCAGTAAGCACAGGGAAATATCTGCTTCTAAATCCAAAACGCAGCTATCTAACAGAACGGTTGTCAATGTGTGCACTCAACTTCCAGAGTTAAACCCGTGTGTGGATTCAGCAGTCTGCAAACACTTTCTCTGCAGAGTCCCAAAACAGGCGTTTTCAGCCCATTACCGGCATATGGAAGAAACAGCAGTAAGCACAGGGAAATATCTGCTTCTAAATCCAAAACGCAGCTATCTAACAGAACGGTTGTCAATGTGTGCACCCAACTTGCACAGTTAAACCCGTGTGTGGATTCAGCAGTCTGCAAACACGTTCTCTGCAGAGTCCCAAAACAGGCGTTTTCAGCCCATTACCGGCTTATGGAAGAAACAGCAGTAAGCGCAGGGAAATATCTGCTTCTAAATCCAAAACGCAGCTATCTAACAGAACGGTTGTCAATGTGTGCACTCAACTTCCAGAGTTAAACCCGTGTGTGGATTCAGCAGTCTGCAAACACTTTCTCTGCAGAGTCCCAAAACAGGCGTTTTCAGCCCTTTACCGGCATATGGAAGAAACAGCAGTAAGCACAGGGAAATATCTGCTTCTAAATCCAAAACGCAGCTATCTAACAGAACGGTTGTCAATGTGTGCACTCAACTTCCAGAGTTAAACCCGTGTGTGGATTCAGCAGTCTGCAAACACTTTCTCTGCAGAGTCCCAAAACAGGCGTTTTCAGCCCATTACCGGCATATGGAAGAAACAGCAGTAAGCACAGGGAAATATCTGCTTCTAAATCCAAAACGCAGCTATTTAACACAACGGTTGTCAATGTGTGCACTCAACTTCCAGAGTTAAACCCGTGTGTGGATTCAGCAGTCTGCAAACACTTTCTCTGCAGAGTCCAAAAACAGGCGTTTTCAGCCCATTACCGGCATATGGAAGAAACAGCAGTAAGCGCAGGGAAATATCTGCTTCTAAATCCAAAACGCAGCTATCTAACAGAACGGTTGTCAATGTGTGCACTCAGCTTCCAGAGTTAAACCCGTGTGTGGATTCAGCAGTCTGCAAACACTTTCTCTGCAGAGTCCCAAAACAGTCGTTTTCAGCCCATTACCGGCATATGGAAGAAACAGCAGTAAGCACAGGGAAATATCTGCTTCTAAATCCAAAACGCAGCTATCTAACAGAACGGTTGTCAATGTGTGCACTCAACTTCCAGAGTTAAAACCGTGTGTGGATTCAGCAGTCTGCAAACACTTTCTCTGCAGAGTCCCAAAACAGGCGTTTTCAGCCCATTACCGGCATATGGAAGAAACAGCAGTAAGCGCAGGGAAATATCTGCTTCTAAGTCCAAAACGCAGCTATAAAACAGAACGGTTGTCAATGTGTGCACTCAACTTCCAGAGTTAAACCGGTGTGTGGATTCAGCAGTCTGCAAACACTTTCTCTGCAGAGTCCCAAAACAGGCGTTTTCAGTCCATTACCGGCATATGGAAGAAACAGCAGTAAGCGCAGGGAAATATGTGCTTCTAAATCCAAAACGCAGCTATCTAACAGAACGGTTGTCAATGTGTGCACTCAACTTGCAGAGTTAAACCCGTGTGTGGATTCAGCAGTCTGCAAACACTTTCTCTGCAGAGTCCCAAAACAGGCGTTTTCAGCCCATTACCGGCATATGGAAGAAACAGCAGTAAGCACAGGGAAATATCTGCTTCTAAATCCAAACCGCAGCTATCTAACAGAACGGTTGTCAATGTGTGCACTCAACTTCCAGATTTAAACCCGTGTGTGGATTCAGCAGTCTGCAAACACTTTCTCTGCAGAGTCCCAAAACAGGCGTTTTCAGCCCATTACCGGTATATGGAAGAAACAGCAGTAAGCGCAGGGAAATATCTGCTTCTAAATCCAAAACGCAGCTATCTAACAGAACGGTTGTCAATGTGTGCACTCAACTTGCAGAGTTAAACCCGTGTGTGGATTCAGCAGTCTGCAAACACTTTCTCTGCAGAGTCCCAAAACAGGCGTTTTCAGCCCATTACCGGCATATGGAAGAAACAGCAGTAAGCACAGGGAAATATCTGCTTCTAAATCCAAAACGCAGCTATCTAACAGAACGGTTGTCAATGTGTGCACTCAACTTCCAGAGTTAAACCCGTGTGTGGATTCAGCAGTCTGCAAACACTTTCTCTGCAGAGTCCCAAAACAGGCGTTTTCAGCCCATTACCGGCATATGGAAGAAACAGCAGTAAGCACAGGGAAATATCTGCTTCTAAATCAAAAACGCAGCTATCTAACAGAACGGTTGTCAATGTGTGCACTCAACTTGCACAGTTAAACCCGTGTGTGGATTCAGCAGTCTGCAAACACTTTCTCTGCAGAGTCCCAAAACAGGCGTTTTCAGCCCATTACCGGCATATGGAAGAAACAGCAGTAAGCGCAGGGAAATATCTGCTTCTAAATCCAAGACGCAGCTTTCTAACAGAACGGTTGTCAATGTGTGCACTCAACTTCCAGAGTTAAACCCGTGTGTGGATTCAGCAGTCTGCAAACACTTTCTCTGCAGAGTCCCAAAACAGGCGTTTTCAGCCCTTTACCGGCATATGGAAGAAACAGCAGTAAGCACAGGGAAATATCTGCTTCTAAATCCAAAACGCAGCTATCTAACAGAGCGGTTGTCAATGTGTGCACTCAACTTCCAGAGTTAAACCCGTGTGTGGATTCAGCAGTCTGCAAACACTTTCTCTGCAGAGTCCCAAAACAGGCGTTTTCAGCCCATTACCGGCATATGGAAGAAACAGCAGTAAGCACAGGGAAATATCTGCTTCTAAATCCAAAACGCAGCTATCTAACAGAACGGTTGTCAATGTGTGCACTCAACTTGCACAGTTAAACCCGTGTGTGGATTCAGCAGTCTGCAAACACGTTCTCTGCAGAGTCCCAAAACAGGCGTTTTCAGCCCATTACCGGCATATGGAAGAAACAGCAGTAAGCGCAGGGAAATATCTGCTTCTAAATCCAAAACGCAGCTATCTAACAGAACGGTTGTCAATGTGTGCACTCAACTTCCAGAGTTAAACCCGTGTGTGGATTCAGCAGTCTGCAAACACTTTCTCTGCAGAGTCCCAAAACAGGCGTTTTCAGCCCTTTACCGGCATATGGAAGAAACAGCAGTAAGCCCAGGGAAATATCTGCTTCTAAATCCAAAACGCAGCTATCTAACAGAACGGTTGTCAATGTGTGCACTCAACTTCCAGAGTTAAACCCGTGTGTGGATTCAGCAGTCTGCAAACACTTTCTCTGCAGAGTCCCAAAACAGGCGTTTTCAGCCCATTACCGGCATATGGAAGAAACAGCAGTAAGCACAGGGAAATATCTGCTTCTAAATCCAAAACGCAGCTATCTAACACAACGGTTGTCAATGTGTGCACTCAACTTCCAGAGTTAAACCCGTGTGTGGATTCAGCAGTCTGCAAACACTTTCTCTGCAGAGTCCCAAAACAGGCGTTTTCAGCCCATTACCGGCATATGGAAGAAACAGCAGTAAGCGCAGGGAAATATCTGCTTCTAAATCCAAAACGCAGGTATCTAACAGAACGGTTGTCAATGTGTGCACTCAACTTCCAGAGTTAAACCCGTGTGTGGATTCAGCAGTCTGCAAACACTTTCTCTGCAGAGTCCCAAAACAGGCGTTTTCAGCCCATTACCGGCATATGGAAGAAACAGCAGTAAGCACAGGGAAATATCTGCTTCTAAATCCAAAACGCAGCTATCTAACAGAACGGTTGTCAATGTGTGCACTCAACTTCCAGAGTTAAACCCGTGTGTGGATTCAGCAGTCTGCAAACACTTTCTCTGCAGAGTCCCAAAACAGGCGTTTTCAGCCCATTACCGGCATATGGAAGAAACAGCAGTAAGCGCAGGGAAATATCTGCTTCTAAGTCCAAAACGCAGCTATCTAACAGAACGGTTGTCAATGTGTGCACTCAACTTCCAGAGTTAAACCGGTGTGTGGATTCAGCAGTCTGCAAACACTTTCTCCGCAGAGTCCCAAAACAGGCGTTTTCAGCCCATTACCGGCATATGGAAGAAACAGCAGTAAGCGCAGGGAAATATGTGCTTCTAAATCCAAAACGCAGCTATCTAACAGAACGGTTGTCAATGTGTGCACTCAACTTGCAGAGTTAAACCCGTGTGTGGATTCAGCAGTCTGCAAACACTTTCTCTGCAGAGTCCCAAAACAGGCGTTTTCAGCCCATTACCGGCATATGGAAGAAACAGCAGTAAGCACAGGGAAATATCTGCTTCTAAATCCAAAACGCAGCTATCTAACAGAACGGTTGTCAATGTGTGCACTCAACTTCCAGAGTTAAACCCGTGTGTGGATTCAGCAGTCTGCAAACACTTTCTCTGCAGAGTCCCAAAACAGGCGTTTTCAGCCCATTACCGGTATATGGAAGAAACAGCAGTAAGCGCAGGAAAATATCTGCTTCTAAATCCAAAACGCAGCTATCTAACAGAACGGTTGTCAATGTGTGCACTCAACTTGCAGAGTTAAACCCGTGTGTGGATTCAGCAGTCTGCAAACACTTTCTCTGCAGAGTCCCAAAACAGGCGTTTTCAGCCCATTACCGGCATATGGAAGAAACAGCAGTAAGCACAGGGAAATATCTGCTTCTAAATCCAAAACGCAGCTATTTAACACAACGGTTGTCAATGTGTGCACTCAGCTTCCAGAATTAAACCCGTGTGTGGATTCAGCAGTCTGCAAACACTTTCTCTGCAGAGTCCCAAAACAGGCGTTTTCAGCCCATTACCGGCATATGGAAGAAACAGCAGTAAGCGCAGGGAAATATCTGCTTCTAAATCCAAAACGCAGCTATCTAACAGAACGGTTGTCAATGTGTGCACTCAACTTCCAGAGTTAAACCCGTGTGTGGATTCAGCAGTCTGCAAACACTTTCTCTGCAGAGTCCCAAAACAGTCGTTTTCAGCCCATTACCGGCATATGGAAGAAACAGCAGTAAGCACAGGGAAATATCTGCTTCTAAATCCAAAACGCAGCTATCTAACAGAACGGTTGTCAATGTGTGCACTCAACTTCCAGAGTTAAACCCGTGTGTGGATTCAGCAGTCTGCAAACACTTTCTCTGCAGAGTCCCAAAACAGGCGTTTTCAGCCCATTACCGGCATATGGAAGAAACAGCAGTAAGCGCAGGGAAATATCTGCTTCTAAGTCCAAAACGCAGCTATAAAACAGAACGGTTGTCAATGTGTGCACTCAACTTCCAGAGTTAAACCGGTGTGTGGATTCAGCAGTCTGCAAACACTTTCTCTGCAGAGTCCCAAAACAGGCGTTTTCAGCCCATTACCGGCATATGGAAGAAACAGCAGTAAGCGCAGTGAAATATGTGCTTCTAAATCCAAAACGCAGCTATCTAACAGAACGGTTGTCAATGTGTGCACTCAACTTGCAGAGTTAAACCCGTGTGTGGATTCAGCAGTCTGCAAACACTTTCTCTGCAGAGTCCCAAAACAGGCGTTTTCAGCCCATTACCGGCATATGGAAGAAACAGCAGTAAGCACAGGGAAATATCTGCTTCTAAATCCAAACCGCAGCTATCTAACAGAACGGTTATCAATGTGTGCACTCAACTTCCAGATTTAAACCCGTGTGTGGATTCAGCAGTCTGCAAACACTTTCTCTGCAGAGTCCCAAAACAGGCGTTTTCAGCCCATTACCGGTATATGGAAGAAACAGCAGTAAGCGCAGGGAAATATCTGCTTCTAAATCCAAAACGCAGCTATCTAACAGAACGGTTGTCAATGTGTGCACTCAACTTGCAGAGTTAAACCCGTGTGTGGATTCAGCAGTCTGCAAACACTTTCTCTGCAGAGTCCCAAAACAGGCGTTTTCAGCCCATTACCGGCATATGGAAGAAACAGCAGTAAGCACAGGGAAATATCTGCTTCTAAATCCAAAACGCAGCTATCTAACAGAACGGTTGTCAATGTGTGCACTCAACTTCCAGAGTTAAACCCGTGTGTGGATTCAGCAGTCTGCAAACACTTTCTCTGCAGAGTCCCAAAACAGGCGTTTTCAGCCCATTACCGGCATATGGAAGAAACAGCAGTAAGCACAGGGAAATATCTGCTTCTAAATCCAAAACGCAGCTATCTAACAGAACGGTTGTCAATGTGTGCACTCAACTTGCACAGTTAAACCCGTGTGTGGATTCAGCAGTCTGCAAACACTTTCTCTGCAGAGTCCCAAAACAGGCGTTTTCAGCCCATTACCGGCATATGGAAGAAACAGCAGTAAGCGCAGGGAAATATCTGCTTCTAAATCCAAGACGCAGCTTTCTAACAGAACGGTTGTCAATGTGTGCACTCAACTTCCAGAGTTAAACCCGTGTGTGGATTCAGCAGTCTGCAAACACTTTCTCTGCAGAGTCCCAAAACAGGCGTTTTCAGCCCATTACCGGCATATGGAAGAAACAGCAGTAAGCACAGGGAAATATCTGCTTCTAAATCCAAAACGCAGCTATCTAACAGAACGGTTGTCAATGTGTGCACTCAACTTGCACAGTTAAACCCGTGTGTGGATTCAGCAGTCTGCAAACACGTTCTCTGCAGAGTCCCAAAACAGGCGTTTTCAGCCCATTACCGGCTTATGGAAGAAACAGCAGTAAGCGCAGGGAAATATCTGCTTCTAAATCCAAAACGCAGCTATCTAACAGAACGGTTGTCAATGTGTGCACTCAACTTCCAGAGTTAAACCCGTGTGTGGATTCAGCAGTCTGCAAACACTTTCTCTGCAGAGTCCCAAAACAGGCGTTTTCAGCCCTTTACCGGCATATGGAAGAAACAGCAGTAAGCCCAGGGAAATATCTGCTTCTAAATCCAAAACGCAGCTATCTAACAGAACGGTTGTCAATGTGTGCACTCAACTTCCAGAGTTAAACCCGTGTGTGGATTCAGCAGTCTGCAAACACTTTCTCTGCAGAGTCCCAAAACAGGCGTTTTCAGCCCATTACCGGCATATGGAAGAAACAGCAGTAAGCACAGGGAAATATCTGCTTCTAAATCCAAAACGCAGCTATCTAACACAACGGTTGTCAATGTGTGCACTCAACTTCCAGAGTTAAACCCGTGTGTGGATTCAGCAGTCTGCAAACACTTTCTCTGCAGAGTCCCAAAACAGGCGTTTTCAGCCCATTACCGGCATATGGAAGAAACAGCAGTAAGCGCAGGGAAATATCTGCTTCTAAATCCAAAACGCAGCTATCTAACAGAACGGTTGTCAATGTGTTGCACTCAACTTCCAGAGTTAAACCCGTGTGTGGATTCAGCAGTCTGCAAACACTTTCTCTGCAGAGTCCCAAAACAGGCGTTTTCAGCTCATTACCGGCATATGGAAGAAACAGCAGTAAGCACAGGGAAATATCTGCTTCTAAATCCAAAACGCAGCTATCTAACAGAACGGTTGTCAATGTGTGCACTCAACTTCCAGAGTTAAACCCGTGTGTGGATTCAGCAGTCTGCAAACACTTTCTCTGCAGAGTCCCAAAACAGGCGTTTTCAGCCCATTACCGGCATATGGAAGAAACAGCAGTAAGCGCAGGGAAATATCTGCTTCTAAGTCCAAAACGCAGCTATAAAACAGAACGGTTGTCAATGTGTGCACTCAACTTCCAGAGTTAAACCGGTGTGTGGATTCAGCAGTCTGCAAACACTTTCTCCGCAGAGTCCCAAAAACAGGCGTTTTCAGCCCATTACCGGCATCTGGAAGAAACAGCAGTAAGCGCAGGGAAATATGTGCTTCTAAATCCAAAACGCAGCTATCTAACAGAACGGTTGTCAATGTGTGCACTCAACTTGCAGAGTTAAACCCGTGTGTGGATTCAGCAGTCTGCAAACACTTTCTCTGCAGAGTCCCAAAACAGGCGTTTTCAGCCCATTACCGGCATATGGAAGAAACAGCAGTAAGCACAGGGAAATATCTGCTTCTAAATCCAAAACGCAGCTATCTAACAGAACGGTTGTCAATGTGTGCACTCAACTTCCAGAGTTAAACCCGTGTGTGGATTCAGCAGTCTGCAAAACACTTTCTCTGCAGAGTCCCAAAACAGGCGTTTTCAGCCCATTACCGGTATATGGAAGAAACAGCAGTAAGCGCAGGGGAAATATCTGCTTCTAAATCCAAAACGCAGCTATCTAACAGAACGGTTGTCAATGTGTGCACTCAACTTCCAGAGTTAAACCCGTGTGTGGATTCAGCAGTCTGAAAACACTTTCTCTGCAGAGTCCCAAAACAGGCGTTTTCAGCCCATTACCGGCATATGGAAGAAACAGCAGTAAGCACAGGGAAATATCTGCTTCTAAATTCAAAACGCAGCTATCTATCAGAACGGTTGTCAATGTGTGCACTCAACTTCCAGAGTTAAACCCGTGTGTGGATTCAGCAGTCTGCAAACACTTTCTCTGCAGAGTCCCAAAACAGGCGTTTTCAGCCCATTACCGGCATATGGAAGAAACAGCAGTAAGCACAGGGAATATATCTGCTTCTAAATCCAAAACGCAGCTATCTAACAGAACGGTTGTCAATGTGTGCACTCAATTTCCAGAGTTAAACCCGTGTGTGGATTCAGCAGTCTGCAAACACTTTCTCTGCAGAGTCCCAAAACAGGCGTTTTCAGCCCATTACCGGCATATGGAAGAAACAGCAGTAAGCACAGGGAAATATCTGCTTCTAAATCCAAAACGCAGCTATCTAACAGAACGGTTTACAATGTGTGCACTCAACTTGCAGAGTTAAACCCGTGTGTGGATTCAGCAGTCTGCAAACACTTTCTCTGCAGAGTCCCAAAACAGGCGTTTTCAGCCCATTACCGGCATATGGAAGAAACAGCAGTAAGCGCAGGGAAATATCTGCTTCTAAATCCAAAACGCAGCTATCTAACAGAACGGTGGTCAATGTGTGCACTCAACTTCCAGAGTTAAACCCGTGTGTGGATTCAGCAGTCTGCAAACACTTTCTCTGCAGAGTCCCAAAACAGGCGTTTTCAGCCCTTTACCGGCATATGGAAGAAACAGCAGTAAGCACAGGGAAATATCTGCTTCTAAATCCAAAACGCAGCTATCTAACAGATCGGTTGTCAATGTGTGCACTCAACTTCCAGAGTTAAACCCGTGTGTGGATTCAGCAGTCTGCAAACACTTTCTCTGCAGAGTCCCAAAACAGGCGTTTTCAGCCCATTACCGGCATATGGAAGAAACAGCAGTAAGCACAGGGAAATATCTGCTTCTAAATCCAAAACGCAGCTATCTAACACAACGGTTGTCAATGTGTGCACTCAACTTCCAGAGTTAAACCCGTGTGTGGATTCAGCAGTCTGCAAACACTTTCTCTGCAGAGTCCCAAAACAGGCGTTTACAGCCCATTACCGGCATATGGAAGGAAACAGCAGTAAGCGCAGGGAAATATCTGCTTCTAAATCCAAAACGCAGCTATCTAACAGAACGGTTGTCAATGTGTGCACTCAACTTCCAGAGTTAAAACCGTGTGTGGATTCAGCAGTCTGCAAAACACTTTCTCTGCAGAGTCCCAAAACAGGCGTTTTCAGCCCATTACCGGCATATGGAAGAAACAGCAGTAAGCGCAGGGAAATATCTGCTTCTAAATCCAAAACGCAGCTATCTAACAGAACGGTTTTCATTGTGTGCACTCAACTTGCAGAGTTAAACCCGTGTGTGGATTCAGCAGTCTGCAAACACTTTCTCTGCAGAGTCCCAAAACAGGCGTTTTCAGCCCATTACCGGCATATGGAAGAAACAGCAGTAAGCACAGGGAAATATCTGCTTCTAAATCCAAAACGCAGCTATCTAACAGAACGGTTGTCAATGTGTGCACTCAACTTCCAGAGTTAAACCGGTGTGTGGATTCAGCAGTCTGCAAACGCTTTCTCTGCAGAGTCCCAAAACAGGAGTTTTCAGCCCATTACCGGCATATGGAAGAAACAGCAGTAAGCACAGGGAAATATCTGCTTCTAAATCCAAAACGCAGCTATCTAACAGATCTGTTGTCAATGTATGCACTCAACTTCCAGAGGTAAACCCGTGTGTGGATTCAGCAGTCTGCAAACACTTTCTCTGCAGAGTCCCAAAACAGGCGTTTTCAGCCCATTACCGGCATATGGAAGAAACAGCAGTAAGCACAGGGAAATATCTGCTTCTAAATCCAAAACGCAGCTATCTAACAGAACGGTTGTCAATGTGTGCACTCAACTTCCAGAGTTAAACCCGTGTGTGGATTCAGCAGTCTGCAAACACTTTCTCTGCAGAGTCCCAAAACAGGCGTTTTCAGCCCATTACCGGCATATGGAAGAAACAGCAGTAAGCGCAGGGAAATATCTGCTTCTAAATCCAAAACGCAGCTATCTAACAGAACGGTTGTCAATGTGTGCACTCAACTTCCAGAGTTAAACCCGTGTGGTGGATTCAGCAGGTCTGCAAACACTTTCTGTGCAGAGTCCCAAAAACAGGCGTTTTCAGCCCATTACCGGCATATGGAAGAAAGAGCAGTAAGCACAGGGAAATATCTGCTTCTAAATCCAAAACGCAGGTATCTAACAGAACGGTTGTCAATGTGTGCACTCAACTTCCAGAGTTAAACCCGTGTGTGGATTCAGCAGTCTGCAAACACTTTCTCTGCAGAGTCCCAAAACAGGCGTTTTCAGCCCATTACCGGCATATGGAAGAAACAGCAGTAAGCACAGGGAAATATCTGCTTCTAAATCCAAAACGCAGCTATCTAACAGAACGGTTGTCAATGTGTGCACTCAACTTCCAGAGGTAAACCCGTGTGTGGATTCAGCAGTCTGCAAACACTTTCTCTACAGAGTCCCCAAAACAGGCGTTTTCAGCCCATTACCGGCATATGGAAGAAACAGCAATAAGAACTGGGAAATATCTGCTTCTAAATCCAAAACGCAGCTATCTAACAGAACGGTTGTCAATCTGTGCACTCAACTTCCAGAGTTAAACCCGTGTGTGGATTCAGCAGTCTGCAAACACTTTCTCTGCAGAGTCCCAAAACAGGCGTTTTCAGCCCATTACCGGCATATGGAAGAAACAGCAGTAAGTACAGGGAAATATCTGCTTCTAAATCCAAAACGCAGCTATCTAACAGAACGGTTGTCAATGTGTGCACTCAACTTGCAGAGTTAAACCCGTGTGTGGATTCAGCAGTCTGCAAACACTTTCTCTGCAGAGTCCCAAAACAGGCGTTTTCAGCCCATTACCGGCATATGGAAGAAACAGCAGTAAGCGCAGGGGAAATATCTGCTTCTGAATCCAAAACGCAGCTATCTAACAGAATGGTTGTCAATGTGTGCACTCAACTTCCAGAGTTAAACCCGTGTGTGGATTCAGCAGTCTGCAAACACTTTCTCTGCAGAGTCCCAAAACAGGCGTTTTCAGCCCATTACCGGCAT